>NC_072472.1:919916-1166735 GCF_027596085.1 Anoplopoma fimbria | reverse complement strand
CCAAGAAGGCCGTGTACTCCGAACTGCCGTTTGGTGTATAGGCACAAACAACAGTCAGAGACTTTCCTCCTGCTATTCCCAGTCGCAGAGAGGCGACCCTCTCGTTCTCCGGGGAGAATAAACACATAAAGGTAGAGTTGGATGCGCACTAATGTTTCTCTGTCTAGGACCTTTGAGAACGCTGTGAGCAACGGGTTTTGTATGGTTGAGGAGAGACTAAGAACCAGCTGCAACAGATGCAGCAGCAGCGTGTTACGAGCCTTTTGGGCTGAAGCTTTGTCTGTGGAGGCCGACCTGGCTGCTATCATCACACCAATATATGAACAAATGATTGCAACACCAGCTGAAACAAACAGAAAATAAGTGTAGCCTTTATCATAAAGAACAGACATTTGGCCGAGAAGTATATTAACTTTGGCACAAAAATTCTTTCATCTGTAGGCTCTCCAGGTCTTCAAATGGAAAATCCAACAGTAGAATAACTCGTGTGAGGATATTAAGTGAACCGAAAGCCCAAACCACAAAGATAGCCACCGCTGTGTTTCTCATGGTGATGATGGTAGTGTGCCTCAGTGGGAAGCACACAGCCACATACCTCTCCAGAGACATCACCACCAGCGTGAGAGGGAGATTTCATTTGTTAGATCAGCAAGCATGGCAAGAACACCACATACAGGAAATGTCAACCTTATTCTGAAAGCAGCCATTAGGTACAGTATCTGGCTCAGTGCCATCTGAACAGTGTCTGCAAAAAGGAGGTTAGACAGAAGAATGAAACGGGAGGTCTCACGAAACACTGCTTTACTCCTCAAGGTGAACAACATGGTGATGTTAATGAAGAGAAACACACAGCATGGCACTGTAGACATCATGGAAAACATCAGAATTTCCAGTAACCCCTGATACTGCGGTCCAGCAGTGATGTTGGTCTGAGACTGATTTACATATAACATCATAGAGAAGCATTTAATAAATCAAAAATATAAACATGTTAATTTCATCGGAGCTCAAAAGCAAAATAATCTTGTTCAGTTTGTGTCCATCCATTCAGTCAAATAGTAGAGATGCTAGTTAGTTCACAATCAAAGCAAAAAAACCTCTATCTGGTGATCAGTCAGTGGGCTAGAAGCCATGTCTGTTAGAAAGGCAAGCAGTGCCACATGGGGTGCACAGGTGGCATATGATCTCAGTCCTCACGCCCAGTTCATTTAATACCATCACATGGGTCATTTAGTAACTGGTGATGCTACTCCTCCTCATGCCTTCCATAATGGCCATGGCAACAGCAGCTATCCAACATGAATGACATAAAAGAAGTGGAGCATTGTTTAGTTTTTCAATTAAATAAAGAAAAGGTACATTTGGACATGTTGGCATATGGCTTTAAATATTTATTTAAAAGGCCTTAAATGGATAAATTGTGACCTGAATGAAGGCGCAGTGATCTTACATTTAAAGGCTGGTCGTAAAGGCTGTTCTTTGAAGCAAGCAATGCTTTGAATCTAAAAACCTGTTGGTTTCTCAGGTAAAAGAATAGTACTGTTTTAATGGACAGAATTCAGGCCCAACATGTCCAAAGAAAGAAAGGAATACTTTTTGTTCAATGAAACCCGCTTAACTAAAGTCTGTTTCTTTGATTTGTATTCATTTATTTTATTCTATTTTACTTAATTATTTTATTATATATATATACACACACACACACACACACACACACACACACACACACACATATATACATATATATATATATATATATATATATATATATATATATATATATATATATTGTGGCAGACGCCAGGGAGGGGTGGTGATTGAGGGGAGGTATGTGGCAGCACGCTGGCTCCACCCCCAAGCTTTACAGGGACTGCCTCCTTAACGATGCAAGCCTGAGGTGCATTAGGCAGGAGTGCTTGGGGATAAAAGGGAGCATGCAACCACATGGGGGAGGCCGACTATGGAGTGCCTCTGCGTGAGCCTCTGCGAACTGTGTGTGGCCAAAGAGTGCAGGAAACCTGAACATTGACAGATTATTTGTGTACCGACCGCTTTGTGTGAGAACCCTCCCGGTGACGACCCCTGGACTACGGACTACGGACTACGGACTCTGGATTACCCTTTTCCCCACCCTGGTGACATTTATTCGTCTATCGTGAATAAACCACCTTATTGAACTGCTCTCGGTGTGTGTATCATTTGACTTGGTGGCGTGGAAACCCCACACCCACTGGCCCGCTACACGTGGTGGAGAATGCGTGCTTGTAGCCAAAACCAAGTCAAATAGATAGACCAACACAGGGACAACAATGGAAGCGTTGATGAAACAGCTAGTGGAAGTGAGCATGGCGCATCAGGCTACGACCCGGGAGCTGGTGGGAGCGCTAGCAGCCGGACATGGCGGCGTGGCTGCAGGCGCGACAGCTTCCCGTCCTGCCCCCAGCAGGTTTCTTTTAAAGCAGACAGAGACGGATGATATAGAGGCATACCTCAATACCTTCGAGAGGACGGCGGTTCGGGAGAAGTGGGATCCAGCACAATGGGCCAGCCTACTCGCACCGTTCCTGTCAGGCACAGCACAGAAGGCGTATCAGGACCTGACGGACGATCAGGCGTCTAACTACGAAGGGCTGAAGAAGGAAATACTACGCCGGTATGGATACACGTTGATAAGTAGGTCACAGAGGTTTCATGATTGGACTTATGATGCAATGGCGTCGCCGCGCTCACAAATGCACGATCTAATTAGGTTGGCCAAAGGCTGGCTGACGGCTGCCCCACTGACGCTTACGGCCACAGAGAAGGTGGTCATGGACAAATTCTTGCGGTCCCTCCCATACGAGGCTAAAAAGTTAGCCAGCCAAGCTAACCCGCAGAGCGCAGATCAGTTGGTGGAGTTGGTGGAAGGTCACCAGGCGGCTGTGGAAGTCCTACGCAGTGGACGTCCACTGAGGGGGGAACCCAACCCCCGCCCAAAGGAGCAGGAGCGGGAGCGGATAAGGACGGAGGACCACGGCAGGATCCTGGCCAGGGAGACGCCAAGAGCCAGCCCCCGAGACGTCGGCCCTTCCTGAACCCAGACAGCAGAAAGTGCTACGAGTGTGGCGAGCCGGGACACATCTCATGGACCTGTCCGAGTCGCGATGTCTCGATGCCGTCGGCATCAGCTGGTGAGCTAACAACCGGGCGTCCCTGCAGATTGCTGACGGTTTGCTGGGGGAGGAAAGTGGTCCTTCCCCAGTCACTCCGGTGAAGGCCAACGGAAGGGACACGACAGCTATGTTGGATTCCGGGAGTATGGTGACCCTGATCCGACCGGACTTCGCCCGGTCCACGAGCTTGAGGGACACTGTGGCAGTAACATGCATACACGGGGAGACTAAGAACTACCCCACTACCCTCCTTCACCTACAGACCACAAAGGGCAATACACAGGACCAGTGGGAGTCGTCCCAAACCTGCCAGTGCCGGTTCTTATTGGGAGGGACTCCCCACTGTTCAGCCAACTGTGGGCCAGTTTGGCCGGAGAGGGGGAGAGCGGGGGAACCTAAAGGAAAGAGGACACCGGAGAAGGGCGAGGGCCGATAAGAGGGAGGTCCGGATGTGTGGCCTACACGAGGTGGACCCACAGGGGTCAACTGAACCTCTATCGGGAAGTGACGCAGGGGACACAGGACGGGAGGCGGGGCTAACGGCTAACCCAAAGAAGTGCCAGCTCGGTCTGCAGGAGGCGGAGTACCTGGGCTACACCATTGGGAGGGGATGTGTGAAACCCCAGATGAAGAAGGTGGAGGCGATACAGGACTGGCCACGGCCCCTGACCAAGAAACAGGTACGCACGTTTGTGGGGCTTACCAGCTACTACCGGAGGTTTATTCCCCACTTTGCATCCGTAGCCAGCCCCCTGACAGATCTGACCAGGGACCGGCTGCCCGCCCAAGTCACATGGACCGAGGAGACGGAGAAAGCCTTTCAGGACCTAAAGACCGCACTGTGTTCAGGACCCGTGCTGGTAACCCCGGACTTCACCAAGCCAATGGTGGTGCAGACGGATGCGTCGGAAACAGGGGTGGGGGCAGTGTTGTCACAACTACATGAAGGTGAGGAACACCCGATTATTTATATCAGCCGGAAGTTGTTGCCGAGGGAACAAAAATACTGCACGGTGGAGAAGGAATGTCTTGCCATCAAGTGGGCCCTGGAAACCCTGAAGTACTACCTGTTGGGGCGCCACTTCACCCTGGTCACAGATCATGCACCACTTGTCTGGATGTCAAGGAATAAGGACAGTAACGCCAGGGTCACCCGCTGGTTCCTATCATTACAACCTTTTGCCTTCTCGGTTGTTCACAGGTCCGGGGCAGTCCATGGGAATGCGGATGCCCTATCCAGGAGGGATGCTCTGGGGAGCTGGACCGCCCCTCCCTCCCGGTCGGAGCTGAGGGGGAGGGTGTGTGGCAGACGCCAGGGAGGGGTGGTGATTGAGGGGAGGTATGTGGCAGCATGCTGGCTCCACCCCCAAGCTTTACAGGGACTGCCTCCCTTAACGATGCAAGCCTGAGGTGCATTAGGCAGGAGTGCTTGGGGATAAAAGGGAGCATGCAACCACATGGGGAGGCCGACTATGGAGTGCCTCTGCGTGAGCCTCTGCGAACTGTGTGTGGCCAAAGAGTGCAGGAAACCTGAACATTGACAGATTATTTGTGTACCGACCGCTTTGTGTGAGAACCCTCCCGGTGACGACCCCTGGACTACGGACTACGGACTACGGACTCTGGATTACCCTTTTCCCCACCCTGGTGACATTTATTCGTCTATCGTGAATAAACCACCTTATTGAACTGTTCTCGGTGTGTGTATCATTTGACTTGGTGGCGTGGAAACCCCACACCCACTGGCCCGCTACAATATATATATATATATATATATATATGGTTGCAAATCCACAAGGCACTGAATGACTGCTGCTTCCTGGGACACTGCTAAACAAATCTTTTATTATTTGTCAGTTTGACTGACTAATGTCATCAACCGACTTTTTCAAAATATTTAATTTTTCACAAAATATTTAATGAATAGTTTACTCCACAAAGAAATGAACGATCTATAATTGTTATGGTAGGTTTATTTTAACAGTGAGAGACAAAATATAAAAAAAATAATCCAGAAAATCACATCATATAAAAGTTATAAATTGATTTGCATTTGATTGACTGAAATAAGTATTTGAGCCTCTACCAACCAGCAAGAATTCTGGCTCCACAGACCGGTTAGATTAGTCCTCTCACTTTAAGAAAGTACTCTGAATCTCAGTTCACTACCTGTATAAAAGACACCTGTCCGCAGAATCAATCAATCAGATTCCAACTTCTCCACCATGGGCAAGACCAAAGAGCTGTCTAAGGACGTCGGGGCAAAGACTGTAGACCTGCACAAGGCTGGAATGGGCTACAAGACCATCGGAAAGCAGTTTGGGAGAAGGAGACAACTGTTGGTGTGATTATTCGGAAATGAAAGAAACACAAAATGACCATCAATCAAGATCTGGCCTCATGGGGTATCGATGATCATGAGAAAGGTGAGGGATCAGCCCAGAACTACACGGGAGGAACTTGTTCATGATCTCAAGACAGCTGGGACCACAGTCACCAAGAAAACCATTGGTAACACACTACGCCGTAATGGATTAAAATCCTGCAGCGCCCGCAAGGTCCCCCTGCTCAAGAAGGCACATGGTCAGGCCCGTCTGAAGTCTGCCAATGAACACCTGAATGATTCAGAGAAGGCTTGGGAGAAGGTAATGTGGTCAGATGAGACCAAAATCGAGCTATTTGGCATCAACTCAACTCGCCGTGTTTGGAGGAAGAGAAATGCTGACTATAACCCCAAGAACACCATCCCCACCGTCAAGCATGGAGGTGGAAACATTATGCTTTGGGGGTGTTTCTCTGCTAAGGGGACAGGACGACTTCACCGCATCGAGGGGAGGATGGACGGGGCCATGTACCGTGAAATCTACGGCGACAACCTCCTTCCCTCAGCCAGGACACTGAAAATGGGTCATGGATGGGTCTTCCAGCACGACAATGACCCAAAACATACGGCCAAGGCAACAAAGGAGTGGCTCAAGAAGAAGCACATTAAGGTCATGGAGTGGCCTAGCCAGTCTCCAGACCTTAATACCATAGAAAATCTGTGGAGGGAGCTGAAGCTTAGAGTTGCCAAGCGACAGCCTCGAAACCTTCAGGATTTGGAGAAGATCTGCAAAGAGGAGTGGACCAAAATCCCTCCTGAGATGTGCACAAACCTGGTGACCAACTACAAGAAGCGTCTGACCTCTGTGCACCTCAAGTACTGAGTCATGTTTCATTAGGGGCTCAAATACTTATTTCACTCGATCAAATGCAAATCAATTTATAACTTTTATATAATGTGATTTTCTGGATTTATTTTTTGTTGATATTCTGTCTCTCAATGTTAAAATAAACCTACCATAACAATTATAGATCGTTCATTTCATTGTCAGTGGACAAACTTACAAAATCGGCAAGGGATCAAATAATTATTTCCCCCACTGTATACATATATATACTAATATAGTAGACAGCAAGCAAATATATATATATTTGCTTGCTGTCTACTATATTATGTTATGATTGGGCAAATAAATTAGCAAATTGTGTGCATAATAGGCCATGTCTGTCAAAAAGTAAATGCAAAGATTGTCAACATGGTGCGGTATCCTTAATTGTGATATTTCCAGTACAAATGTCCTCAGCCAGACATAGATGACATCAATGTCTCTCCATTCACATAAAGACAATAGGATTAAAGAAGTGTCTATTATCTTTCTGAAAATGTCTCATAAAAGAGGACTCATTCAGGTTAATTAGTAAATAAAGCTGTGATGTTTCATCATTATTAGCCTATTAAATATATTTTATACTGCACATCTTTTATACTGCACATCTTTTATACTGCACATCTTTTATACTGCACATATTTTATAATGCACATATTTTATACTGCACATCTTTTATACTGCACATATTTTATAATGCACATATTTTATACTGCACATCTTTTATACTGCACATCTTTTATACTGCACATCTTTTATAATGCACATCTTTTATGATGCACATATACATGCATATGCAGACTTGACATTTTTCTATATTTGTTATTGGTCATTTGGGTGAAAGGTAAAGAAAGCACACCGATATCCCATCAACACCGGACAGCTTCTCTTCACCTCATGTAGCCAAGGCAAGAAGCGGCCCTAATAAAGACCATGTTAATACTAAAAACAACTGTGGTGTAATTAAAGGGACTTTTCTGTGGTGTTAGTCTGTAGTCTAGACCGCTGTGTTCGATGTTTCTTTACCCTTAGTTCCTTTCAAAGATCATATCTCGAACAATAAGCCAAGGCTCACTATTATATTTTATTAACATTTTCAGAATCACCTTTATTGGCCAAATAACTGTGCACATACAAGTCATTTGACAATTATTTTTTCATCCCTCAAACAACATTGACCCACAATTAAGTAAACTGCCTATTACATACATGTGTATCATTGAAAACGTGAGCGTCTCCACTGACAGCAAAGATGGTTTATGAACACAAGTCTGATGGTCCGGTCTCTGATTCCATAGATGAGAGAACTCAGACATCTTGGGAAGATGATAATAAACACATAAAAGTAGATTTGGATGCGCAGTAATGTTTCTCTGTCTAGGACCTTTGAGAACGCTGTGAGTAACGGGTTTTGTATGGTTGAGGAGAGACTAAGAACCAGCTGCAACAGATGCAGCAGCAGCGTGTTACGAGCCTTTCGGGCTGAAGCTTTGTCTGTGGAGGCCGACCTGGCTACTATCATCACACCAATATATGAACAAATGATTGCAACACCAGCTGAAACAAACAGAAAATAAGTGTAGCCTTTATCATAAAGAACAGACATTTGGCCGAGAAGTATATTAACTTTGGTACAAAATTCTTTCATCTGCAGGCTCTCCAGGTCTTCAAATGGAAAATCCAACAGTAGAATAACTCGTGTGAGGATATTAAGTGAACCGAAAGCCCAAACCACAAAGATAGCCACCGCTGTGTTTCTCATGGTGATGATGGTAGTGTGCCTCAGTGGGAAGCACACAGCCACATACCTCTCCAGAGACATCACCACCAGCGTGAGAGGGGAGATTTCATTTGTTAGATCAGCAAGCATGGCAAGAACACCACATACAGGATAGATCAACCTTACTCTGAAAGCAGCCATTAGGTACAGTGTCTGGCTCAGTGCCATCTGAACAGTGTCTGCAAAAAGGAGGTTAGACAGAAGAATGAAACGGGAGGTCTCACGAAACACTGCTTTACTCCTCAAGGTGAACAACATGGTGATGTTAATGAAGAGAAACACACAGCATGGCACTGTAGACATCATGGAAAACATCAGAATTTCCAGTAACCCCTGATACTGCGGTCCAGCAGTGATGTTGGTCTGAGACTGATTTACATATAACATCACAGAGAAGCATTTAATAAATCAAAAATATAAACATGTTCATTTCATCGGAGCTCAAAAGCAAAATAATCTTGTTCAGTTTGTGTCCATCCATTCAGTCAAATAGTAGAGATGCTAGTTAGTTCACAATCAAAGCAAAAAAACCTCTATCTGGTGATCAGTCAGTGGGCTAGAAGCCATGTCTGTTAGAAAGGCAAGCAGTGCCACATGGGGTGCACAGGTGGCATATGATCTCAGTCCTCACGCCCAGTTCATTTAATACCATCACATGGGTCATTTAGTAACTGGTGATGCTACTCCTCCTCATGCCTTCCATAATGGCCATGGCAACAGCAGCTATCCAACATGAATGACATAAAAGAAGTGGAGCATTGTTTAGTTTTTCAATTAAATAAAGAAAAGGTACATTTGGACATGTTGGCATATGGCTTTAAATATTTATTTAAAAGGCCTTAAATGGATAAATTGTGACCTGAATGAAGGCGCAGTGATCTTACATTTAAAGGCTGGTCGTAAAGGCTGTTCTTTGAAGCAAGCAATGCTTTGAATCTAAAAACCTGTTGGTTTCTCAGGTAAAAGAATAGTACTGTTTTAATGGACAGAATTCAGGCCCAACATGTCCAAAGAAAGAAAGGAATACTTTTTGTTCAATGAAACCCGCTTAACTAAAGTCTGTTTCTTTGATTTGTATTCATTTATTTTATTCTATTTTACTTAATTATTTTATTATATATATACACACACACACATATACATATATCTATATATATATATGGTTGCAAATCCACAAGGCACTGAATGACTGCTGCTTCCTGGGACACTGCTAAACAAATTTTTTATTATTTGTCAGTTTGACTGACTAATGTCATCAACCGACTCTTTTTCACAAAATATTTAATGAATAGTTTACTCCATTAGTATATATATATATATATATATATATATATATATATATATATATATATATATATACAGTGGGGGAAATAATGATTTGATCCCTTGCCGATTTTGTAAGTTTGCCCACTGACAAAGAAATGAACGATCTATAATTGTTATGGTAGGTTTATTTTAACAGTGAGAGACAAAATATAAAAAAAATAATCCAGAAAATCACATCATATAAAAGTTATAAATTGATTTGCATTTGATTGACTGAAATAAGTATTTGAGCCTCTACCAACCAGCAAGAATTCTGGCTCCACAGACCGGTTAGATTAGTCCTCTCACTTTAAGAAAGTACTCTGAATCTCAGTTCACTACCTGTATAAAAGACACCTGTCCGCAGAATCAATCAATCAGATTCCAACTTCTCCACCATGGGCAAGACCAAAGAGCTGTCTAAGGACGTCGGGGCAAAGACTGTAGACCTGCACAAGGCTGGAATGGGCTACAAGACCATCGGAAAGCAGTTTGGGAGAAGGAGACAACTGTTGGTGTGATTATTCGGAAATGAAAGAAACACAAAATGACCATCAATCGCCCTCGGCCTGGGGCTCCACGCAAGATCTGGCCTCATGGGGTATCGATGATCATGAGAAAGGTGAGGGATCAGCCCAGAACTACACGGGAGGAACTTGTTCATGATCTCAAGACAGCTGGGACCACAGTCACCAAGAAAACCATTGGTAACACACTACGCCGTAATGGATTAAAATCCTGCAGCGCCCGCAAGGTCCCCCTGCTCAAGAAGGCACATGTACAGGCCCATCTGAAGTCTGCCAATGAACACCTGAATGATTCAGAGAAGGCTTGGGAGAAGGTAATGTGGTCAGATGAGACCAAAATCGAGCTATTTGGCATCAACTCAACTCGCCGTGTTTGGAGGAAGAGAAATGCTGACTATAACCCCAAGAACACCATCCCCACCGTCAAGCATGGAGGTGGAAACATTATGCTTTGGGGGTGTTTCTCTGCTAAGGGGACAGGACGACTTCACCGCATCGAGGGGAGGATGGACGGGGCCATGTACCGTGAAATCTACGGCGACAACCTCCTTCCCTCAGCCAGGACACTGAAAATGGGTCGTGGATGGGTCTTCCAGCACGACAATGACCCAAAACATACGGCCAAGGCAACAAAGGAGTGGCTCAAGAAGAAGCACATTCAGGTCATGGAGTGGCCTAGCCAGTCTCCGGACCTTAATCCCAGAGAAAATCTGTGGAGGGAGCTGAAGCTTAGAGTTGCCAAGCGACAGCCTCGAAACCTTCAGGATTTGGAGAAGATCTGCAGAGAGGAGTGGACCAAAATCCCCCCTGAGATGTGCACAAACCTGGTGACCAACTACAAGAAGCGTCTGACCTCTGTGCACCTCAAGTACTGAGTCATGTTTAATTAGGGGCTCAAATACTTATTTCACTCGATCAAATGCAAATCAATTTATAACTTTTATATAATGTGATTTTCTGGATTTATTTTTTGTTGATATTCTGTCTCTCAATGTTAAGATAAACCTACCATAACAATTATAGATCGTTCATTTCATTGTCAGTGGGCAAACTTACAAAATCGGCAAGGGATCAAATAATTATTTCCCCCACTGTATATATATACATATATATACTAATATAGTAGACAGCAAGCAAATATATATATATTTGCTTGCTGTCTACTATATTATGTTATGATTGGGCAAATAAATTAGCAAATTGTGTGCATAATAGGCCATGTCTGTCAAAAAGTAAATGCAAAGATTGTCAACATGGTGCGGTATCCTTAATTGTGATATTTCCAGTACAAATGTCCTCAGCCAGACATAGATGACATCCATGTCTCTCCATTCACATAAAGACAATAGGATTAAAGAGGTTCACCAAACCTCAATGAATCGGACGATACAAGGTTGTGGCACCTCGCCCGGAATAGGGAAACCGGGGCACCCTCCTGGAGCCAGACCTGGTAGGGGAGCTCGCCGGCGAGCGTCTGGTGGCCGGGCCTTGGCACATGGGGCCCAGCCCGAAAAAGCTACATCGTGCCGCCACCCTGTGGGCCCACCACCCGCAGGGATAGGCATTGGGGTCGGGTGCAATGTGAGCTGGGCGGCAGGCTGGGGCGGAAACCTGGGCGTGCTGACCCCCGGCATCACAGACTAGCTCTAGGGACGTGGAATGTCACCTCTCTGGCGGGGAAGGAACCGGAGCTGGTGCGGGAGGTGGAACGCTACCAGCTAGATATAGTTGGGCTGCCGGACAGACCCGGTAAACCCAAACGTGTAGTGAGGGTGAACTGGGAACGTCTGGCTGAGGATCCTGTCCGCAGGGTCTTCAACTCCCACCTCCAGAACAATTTCTCGTGGAGGCTGGGGCCATGTTCAAATCCTCCATTGTGGAAGCTGCTGCTAGGAGTTGTGTTCGGAAGGCGATCGGTGCCTGTCGTGGCGGCAATCCAAGAACCCGCTGGTGGACACCAGCGGTGAAGGAGGCCGTCAAGCTGAAGAAGGAGGCCTTTCGGGCTTGGTTGGCCGAGGGGTCTCCTGAATCAGCAGGCAGGTACCGGTTGGCCAGAAGGGCTGCAGCTGCGGCGGTTGCTGAGGCAAAAACCCGGGTGTGGGAGGAGTTTGGCGAGGCCATGGAGAAGGACTTTCGAATGGCCTCAAGGAAGTTCTGGCAAACCGTGAGACGACTCAGAAAGGGGAAACAGGGCTTTTCTCAGGCTGTGCTCAGCAGGGGGGGAGAACTGCAGACCCGGACTGGGGATATTGTCGAGCGGTGAAAAGAACACTTTGAGGAACTCCTGAACCCGACCAACACGTCCTCTGTGGAAGAGGCAGAGTCTGAAGACTCAGGGGAAGTCTCGTCCATATGCCTGGCAGAGGTCGTTGAGGTAGTTAAAAAGCTCTTCAGCGGCAAAGCGCCAGGAGTGGATGAGATTCGACCGGAGATGCTAAAGGCTCTGGACATTGTTGGGCTGTCTTGGTTGACACGTCTCTTCACTGTCGCGTGGAAGTCGGGTACAGTGCCTGTGGAGTGGCAGACCGGGGTGGTGGTTCCCATTTTCAAAAGGGGGACCGGAGAGTGTGCTCCAATTATAGGGGTATCACACTGCTCAGCCTCCCCGGGAAAGTTTACTCCAGGGTGCTGGAAAGGAGGCTCCGTCCGATTGTCGAACCTCAGATTCAGGAGCAATGCCGATTCCGTCCTGGACGTGGAACAGCGGACCAACTCTTTACCCTTGCTGGTCTGTTGGAGGGTGCATGGGAGTTTGCTCATCCAGTCTACATGTGTTTTGTGGACTTGGAGAAGGCCTTCGACCGTGTCCCTCGGGGAGTCCTGTGGGGGTACTGCAGGAATATGGGGTACCTGGTTCGTTACTACGAGCCATTCGGTCCTTGTATGACCAAAGTGACAGCTGTGTCCAGATACTCGGCACAAAGTCGAGCTTGTTCCCAGTGCGTGTTGGCCTCCGCCAGGGCTGCCCATTGTCACCAATCCTGTTTGTGATTTTCATGGACAGGATTTCAAGGCGCAGCCGGGGGAGGAGAGTTTCCGGTTTGGGGACCTCAGAATCGCATCCCTGCTTTTTGCAGATGATGTGGTTCTGTTGGCTTCTTCAGAACGTGACCTTCAGCATGCACTGGGGCAGTTCACAGCCGAGTGTGAAGCGGTCGGGATGAGAGTCAGTACCTCCAAGTTTGAGGCCATGGTTCTCTTCCGGAAAACGGTGGATTGCACCCTCTGGGTTGGGAGTGAGTCACTGCCCCAAGCGAGGGAGTTCAAGTATCTCGGGATCTTATTCACGAGTGAGGGTAAAATGGAGCGGGAGATGGACAGGCGGTTCGGTGCAGCGTCAGCAGTGATGCAGGCGTTGTACCGGACAGTTTTGGTGAAGAAGGAGCTGAGCCGAAAGGCAAAGCTCTCGATTTACCAGTCCATCTACGTTCCAACCCTCACCTATGGTCATAAGCTTTGGGTAGTGACCGAAAGAATGAGATCGCGAATACAAGCGGCCGAAATGAGCTTC
The DNA here is from genome assembly GCF_027596085.1 of Anoplopoma fimbria. Taxonomy (NCBI): domain Eukaryota; kingdom Metazoa; phylum Chordata; class Actinopteri; order Perciformes; family Anoplopomatidae; genus Anoplopoma; species Anoplopoma fimbria. The sequence continues at coordinate 1,153,251 of NC_072472.1, read as the reverse complement.
CTTTGTAGGGTGGCTGGGCTCAGCCTTAGAGATAGGGTGAGGAGCTCAGACATCCGGAGGGAGCTCGGAGTAGAGCCGCTGCTCCTTCGCGTCGAAAGGGGCCAGCTGAGGTGGCTCGGGCATCTGATCAGGATGCCTCCTGGACGCCTCCCTTTAGAGGTTTTCCGGGCACGTCCAACTGGTAAGAGGCCCCGGGGTAGACCCAGAACACGCTGGAGAGATTATATATCTCGTCTGGCCTGGGAACGCCTTGGGGTTCCCCAGGAGGAGCTGGAAAGTGTTGCTGGGGAGAAGGACGTCTGGAGGACCCTCCTTAGCTTGCTGCCCCCGGATAAGCAGAAGGAGATGGATGGATGGATGGATGGATGGATGGATGGATGGATGGATGGATTAAAGAAGTGTCTCTTATCTTTCTGAAAATGTCTCATTCAATTCAATTCAGTTTATTTTGTATAGCCCCGAATCACAAATTACAAATTTGCCTCAGAGGGCTTTACAATCTGTGCACATGCGACATCCTCTGTCCACCCCTCACATCGGCACAGGAAAAACTCCCCTAAAAACCCCTTTAACAGGGAGAAAAAAGGAAGAAACCTCTGGGAGAACGACAGAGGAGGGATCCTTCTCCCAGGATGGACAGAATGCAATAGATGTCATGTGTACAGAATGAACAGCATAACAGAGATACAACACATTCAATGTATATGACATAAATGATTCATATAATAAGACTACTTATAATAACAGCAGCAATTATTACAGTAGAATTATAGTTATGAAAATAGGGATAGTAATGTGATTAATAATAATAATCGAAGTAGCAGTGGGTGTCGGCTCACAGCAGGAGGCACGACTACGGTCCAGGTACCACAACGATTCATGGAAACCTGCAGAACGAGAAAGCAAAAGGGCTTCAGGGTGGAAGTAAAGCTAAAATGCCTAATGGTACAGGTAATAGTAATGTGACTAGTAATAATAATGGTAGTAGCAGTCGGTGTCAGCAGGGCCGTAGCAGGATGCACGACCACGGTCCAGGTACAGCCACGATTTATAGAAGCCTGCGAAGCGAGAAAGCACAAAGACTGCAGGGTACAAGCAAGTCAATAAGCGTAATAGTACAGGCAATAATAATAGTAATGTGACTAATAATGATAGTGGTAGTAGTAGTGGGTGTCAGCAGGGCCTCAGTAGGTGGCACGATGACAGTCCAAATATAACCCCGATTCCTGGGAACCTGCGAGGCGAGAAAGCACAAGAACTCCGGGGAAGAAGCAAAATCAGTAATGTGCATAAATAGGGGATTAATACATAAAGATGGAGGGAGAGAAGAGGAGAGAGGAGCTCAGCGTATCCTAGGTAGTCCCCCGGCTGTCTAGGCATATAGCAGCATATCTAGGGGCTGGACCAAGGCGAACCTGAACCAGCCCTAACTATAAGCGCTATCAAAAAGGAAGGTCTTAAGCCTGCTCTTGAAAGTAGTGAGTGTGTCTGCCCCCCCGGACTGAAACTGGAACCTGGTTCCACAGAAGAGGAGCCTGACAACTGAAGGCTCTGGCTCCCATCCTACTTTTATATACTCTAGGAACCACAAGTAACCCTGCATTGATTGAGCGCAGCTCTCTAGTTGGGTAATATGGAACTATAAGTTCCTTAAGATAAGACGGTGCCTGGCCAGTTAGAGCTTTGTAGGTAAGTAAAAGAATTTTAAATTCTATTCTTGATTTAACAGGGAGCCAGTGCAGAGAAGCTAATACTGGAGTAATATGATCTCTTTTCTTAGTTTCTGTTAGAACACGTGCTGCAGCATTCTGGATCAACTGTAAAGATCTAAGAGACCTATTAGAGCAGCCTGATAATAAGGAGTTACAGTAATCTAGTCTAGAGGTAACAAATGCATGAACTAGTTTTTCTGCATCGCTTTGAGACGGGATTTGCCTGATTTTCGCAATGTTACGTAAATGAAAAAAGGCTGTCCTTGAGATCTGTTTTATATAAGAGTTAAAAGACAGATCCTGATCAAAGATCAAACATATATATATACATATATACGTAAAAAGTTACAGGTCATCCAGGTTTTTATGTCCGTAAGACATGCTTGAAGTTTAGAGAACTGGTTAGTTTCGTCTGGCTTAATTGATAGATACAACTGGGTATCATCTGCATAACAATGAAAGTTTACTGAGTGTTTTCTGATAATATTCCCTAAGGGAAATAAAATTGGTCCAAGAACAGACCCTTGTGGAACTCCGTGACTAACCCTGGTTTTCATCGAGCTTTCATTGTTTACATATACAAACTGAGATCGGTCTGATGAATACGACTTAAATCAGCTAAGTGCGGTTCCTTTAATGCCTATAAGATGCTCCAATCTCTGTAATAGGATTTGGTGATCAATGGTATCAAATGCAGCACTAAGGTCTAGCAATACAAGTACAGAGACAAGTCCTTTGTCTGAAGCTATTAGAAGGTCATTGGTAATTTTCACCAGTGCCGTCTCTGTGCTATGATTCATTCTATATCCTGACTGAAAATCCTCAAATAAAATATTGTTATGCATAAAGTCACAGAGCTGATTAGCGACTGCTTTCTCAAGGATCTTAGAGAGGAATATTTTTCTCTATTAATGCTGAATAATAGGCTGCTCTAGCATTACGGAGTGCCTTCTTATATATTTTAAGACTGTCTCGCCAGACTAACCGCGCTTCATCCACATTGGTGGAACGCCATATCCTTTCAAGTTTTCGCGATATTTAAATCGCTGAATAATTGGGTTTGAGGGTTATACCATGGAGCAAACCTCCTTTCTTTTATTAGCTTCTTTTTTAGCGGAGCTATAGAGTCTAGTGTCATTCAGTGAGCATGTAGCACTATCAACAAGATGGTCAATCTGAGACGGACTAAAGCTAGCGTAGGAGTCCTCTGTTATATTGAGCAATGGTACTGAATAAAACCCTGAAGAAATCGCTTCTTTAAAATTAGCTACAGCATTATCAGATAGACATCTAGTGTCATATACATATATATATACTAATATAGTAGACAGCAAGCAAATATATATATATTTGCTTGCTGTCTACTATATTATGTTATGATTGGGCAAATAAATTAGCAAATTGTGTGCATAATAGGCCATGTCTGTCAAAAAGTAAATGCAAAGATTGTCAACATGGTGCGGTATCCTTAATTGTGATATTTCCAGTACAAATGTCCTCAGCCAGACATAGATGACATCCATGTCTCTCCATTCACATAAAGACAATAGGATTAAAGAAGTGTCTCTTATCTTTCTGAAAATGTCTCATAAAAGAGGACTCATTCAGGTTAATTAGTAAATAAAGCTGTGATGATGTTTCATCATTATTAGCACATCCTATCTTTTAAATATATTTTATACTGCACATCTTTTATACTGCACATCTTTTATAATGCACATCTTTTATAATGCACATATACATGCATATGCAGACTTGACATTTTTCTATATTTGTTATTGGTCATTTGGGTGAAAGGTAAAGAAAGCACACCGATATCCCATCAACACCGGACAGCTTCTCTTCACCTCATGTAGCCAAGGCAAGAAGCGGCCCTAATAAAGACCATGTTAATACTAAAAACAACTGTGGTGTAATTAAAGGGACTTTTCTGTGGTGTTAGTCTGTAGTCTAGACCGCTGTGTTCGATGTTTCTTTACCCTTAGTTCCTTTCAAAGATCATATCTCGAACAATAAGCCAAGGCTCACTATTATATTTTATTAACATTTTCAGAATCACCTTTATTGGCCAAATAACTGTGCACATACAAGTCATTTGACAAAAAATGTTTCATCCCTCAAACAACATTGACCCACAATTAAGTAAACTGTCTATTACATACATGTGTATCATTGAAAACGTGAGCGTCTCCACTGACAGCAAAGATGTTTTACGAACACAAGTCTGATGGTCCGGTCTCTGATTCCATAGATGAGAGAACTCAGACATCTTGGGAAGATGATAATAAACACATAAAGGTAGAGTTGGATGCGCACTAATGTTTCTCTGTCTAGGACCTTTGAGAACGCTGTGAGTAACGGGTTTTGTATGGTTGAGGAGAGACTAAGAACCAGCTGCAACAGATGCAGCAGCAGCGTGTTACGAGCCTTTTGGGCTGAAGCTTTGTCTGTGGAGGCCGACCTGGCTGCTATCATCACACCAATATATGAACAAATGATTGCAACACCAGCTGAAACAAACAGAAAATAAGTGTAGCCTTTATCATAAAGAACAGACATTTGGCCGAGAAGTATATTAACTTTGGCACAAAAGTCTTTCATCTGCAGGCTCTCCAGGTCTTCAAATGGAAAATCCAACAGTAGAATAACTCGTGTGAGGATATTAAGTGAACCGAAAGCCCAAACCACAAAGATAGCCACCGCTGTGTTTCTCATGGTGATGATGGTAGTTTTTCTGTCTGTACATATAATATTTCAGTTATTGTGGATTTTTTTACTGTTTTTTGTTGCTTATTTATACTTGTTTTTTATTTCATTTTATTTTATCTTGTTTTTCTTTTACTATGTCTCTTGTTTGCACTATATCTATGCTGCTGTAATCCTGTAAATGTCCCCACTGCAGGACTAATAAAGGGTTATCTTATTTTATCTTATCTTATCTAACATTAATAATTATAAAATAATAAATACATTTCATACAGTCAATAGGTACACACATTACGATAAATAAAATAATACAGTTTTCAGGGTGTTGTTAGAATTGATCATAGATTTTTTAAATATTTTCATAAATATATTCTTCATTATTGTCGGATTATTATTGTATTGGAGACAAGGTCCTATATTATAGTTTGTTTTCTCCAAAATCACAAATCACAGCAAAGAAGGTAACATATGAGAATAATTGTAAAATATTAAATGCATTTGATACAGTGAATGGGTAAAAAGAAAACAGCATAGGCCTAAACACTGGCAGAATTAAAAAGCAGCAGAATTGAATTGCAAACTTAATTTAATTTTATATCAGTGAGGGTTGAGTTCATGTTCTGTATGTAAATGACATATGGATTCAGTTCTTCTTGATTATTTTGTGAGAAAAAAAAGACAATTAATAAAGAAATCCACATTGCTTTATGAATCTTGTATGTATACAAATAGTCTTTCTTGAGTAGTCCAAAATATATGCATATGCAGACTTGACATTTTTCTATATTTGTTATTGGTCATTTGGGTGAAAGGTAAAGAAAGCACACCGATATCCCATCAACACCGGACAGCTTCTCTTCACCTCATGTAGCCAAGGCAAGAAGCGGCCCTAATAAAGACCATGTTAATACTAAAAACAACTGTGGTGTAATTAAAGGGACTTTTCTGTGGTGTTAGTCTGTAGCCTAGACCGCTGTGTTCGATGTTTCTTTACCCTTAGTTCCTTTCAAAGATCATATCTCGAACAATAAGCCAAGGCTCACTATTATATTTTATTAACATTTTCAGAATCACCTTTATTGGCCAAATAACTGTGCACATACAAGTCATTAGACAAAAAATGTTTCATCCCTCAAACAACATTGACCCACAATTAAGTAAACTGTCTATTACATACATGTGTATCATTGAAAACGTGAGCGTCTCCACTGACAGCAAAGATGTTTTACGAACACAAGTCTGATGGTCCGGTCTCTGATTCCATAGATGAGAGAACTCAGACATCTTGGGAAGATGATAATAAACACATAAAGGTAGAGTTGGATGCGCACTAATGTTTCTCTGTCTAGGACCTTTGAGAACGCTGTGAGCAACGGGTTTTGTATGGTTGAGGAGAGACTAAGAACCAGCTGCAACAGATGCAGCAGCAGCGTGTTACGAGCCTTTTGGGCTGAAGCTTTGTCTGTGGAGGCCGACCTGACTACTATCATCACACCAATATATGAACAAATGATTGCAACACCAGCTGAAACAAACAGAAAATAAGTGTAGCCTTTATCATAAAGAACAGACATTTGGCCGAGAAGTATATTAACTTTGGCACAAAATTCTTTCATCTGCAGGCTCTCCAGGTCTTCAAATGGAAAATCCAACAGTAGAATAACTCGTGTGAGGATATTAAGTGAAGCGAAAGCCCAAACCACAAAGATAGCCACCGCTGTGTTTCTCATGGTGATGATGGTAGTGTGCCTCAGTGGGAAGCACACAGCCACATACCTCTCCAGAGACATCACCACCAGCGTGAGAGGGGAGATTTCATTTGTTAGATCAGCAAGCATGGCAAGAACACCACATACAGGATATGTCAACCTTATTCTGAAAGCAGCCATTAGGTACAGTATCTGGGTCAGTGCCATCTGAACAGTGTCTGCAAAAAGGAGGTTAGACAGAAGAATGAAACGGGAGGTCTCACGAAACACTGCTTTACTCCTCAAGGTGAACAACATGGTGATGTTAATGAAGAGAAACACACAGCATGGCACTGTAGACATCATGGAAAACATCAGAATTTCCAGTAACCCCTGATACTGCGGTCCAGCAGTGATGTTGGTCTGAGACTGATTTACATATAACATCATAGAGAAGCATTTAATAAATCAAAAATATAAACATGCTAATTTCATCGGAGCTCAAAAGCAAAATAATCTTGTTCAGTTTGTGTCCATCCATTCAGTCAAATAGTAGAGATGCTAGTTAGTTCACAATCAAAGCAAAAAAACCTCTATCTGGTGATCAGTCAGTGGGCTAGAAGCCATGTCTGTTAGAAAGGCAAGCAGTGCCACATGGGGTGCACAGGTGGCATATGATCTCAGTCCTCACGCCCAGTTCATTTAATACCATCACATGGGTCATTTAGTAACTGGTGATGCTACTCCTCCTCATGCCTTCCATAATGGCCATGGCAACAGCAGCTATCCAACATGAATGACATAAAAGAAGTGGAGCATTGTTTAGTTTTTCAATTAAATAAAGAAAAGGTACATTTGGACATGTTGGCATATGGCTTTAAATATTTATTTAAAAGGCCTTAAATGGATAAATTGTGACCTGAATGAAGGCGCAGTGATCTTACATTTAAAGGCTGGTCGTAAAGGCTGTTCTTTGAAGCAAGCAATGCTTTGAATCTAAAAACCTGTTGGTTTCTCAGGTAAAAGAATAGTACTGTTTTAATGGACAGAATTCAGGCCCAACATGTCCAAAGAAAGAAAGGAATACTTTTTGTTCAATGAAACCCGCTTAACTAAAGTCTGTTTCTTTGATTTGTATTCATTTATTTTATTCTATTTTACTTAATTATTTTATTATATATATACACACACACACACACACACACACACACACACACACACACACACACATATATATATATATATATATATATATATATATATATATATATATATATATATGGTTGCAAATCCACAAGGCTGTCATGACCATGGCCATGTCTCTGGTTATTCCTTGTGTTTCATGTGTTTTCCCTTGCCCTTGTGTCTCCTGTGCTCCCTTGTTTGGTTATCTCTGTGTGTCTGTGAGGTGGGTGTGTCACCCCTCTCACTCTCCCCAGCTCCCTAATTACTGCCAAGCTTACTCACCTGCTCCAAGCCACACACCTGCCTTCAATCTACTCATCAACTCTGCAGTATTTAAACACCAGTCTCACACACACTCACTGCCAGATCGTACTCTGCATTATGCCAGACCTTCCAGCGTTATCCCCCGGACTGATTTCCCGTTGCCGACCCTGCCTGTCTGGACTTACCTGCCTTGCCTGTGCCCCGGTCAACGACTCAGCCTTCTGTCCCCGACCCCGAGTTTAACCTCCGCTTCCTCTGATTTATGTCTGCCTGATCCCCTGCCTGTTTCCCTCTGTGAGTCTTATCCCGCCTGTCTGTATGCTGAGTTCTCTGCTTTAAATAAAGCGCCAGAACTGTATCCGTCTCCTGGTCGTTCTGCTTTTTGGGTCCACACCACGTTCCGTAACAGAACGATCTGGCCAGAACATGGACCCAGCGGTCGACACCTCTTCACATGCCCGGTTCGGGTTCATTGAAGAGGCGCTCCAGAGACGCAAGACCCAGGTTGTCACCAACACTGCTGACGTTCGCCACACCCTGACGAGCAGCGACTTTGACTGGACTGCCTTGGTTAACGAGGTTCAGCAGCTCACGACAGCCATGTCACAGACCTTCGCTCAGCCTGTCCCTAAGCTCTCGCCGGCTTTCCAGACTGCGCCTGTCCTTCCGGCCGACTCCTGATCCGTTGGCGCTCCTGCCGACTCCTGCATGACCATGGCCATGTCTCTGCTTATTCCTTGTGTTTCATGTGTTTTCCCTTGCCCTTGTGTCTCCTGTGCTCCCTTGTTTGGTTATCTCTGTGTGTGTCTGTGAGGTGGGTGTGTCACCTCCCACTCTCTCACCACACTCTTCCCTCACTCACCTAATCACCTCATCAGCACAAGCATACTCACCTGCTCCAAGCCACACAAACCTGCCTTCAATCCACTCATCAACTCTGCAGTATTTAAACACCAGTCTCACACACACTCACTGCCAGATCGTACTCTCGCATTATGCCAGACCTTCCAGCGTTATCCCCCGGACTGATTTCCGTTGCCGACCCTGCCCTGTCTGGACTTACCTGCCTTGCCTGTGCCCCGGTCAACGACTCAGCCTTCTGTCCCCGACCCCGAGTTTAACCTCCGCTTCCTCTGATTTCTGTCTGCCTGATCCCCTGCCTGTTTCCCTCTGTGAGTCTTATCCTGCCTGTCTGTATGCTGAGTTCTCTGCTTTAAATAAAGCGCCAGAACTGTATCCGTCTCCTGGTCGTTCTGTTTTTGGGTCCACACCACGTTCCGTAACAGAACGATCTGGCCACGACATGGACCCAGCGGTCGACACCTCATCACAGGCCCGGTTCGGGTTCATCGAAGCGGCGTCCCGGCCGACTAAGACCCAGGTTGTCACCAACACTGCTGACGTTCGCCACACCCTGACGAGCAGCAACTTTGACTGGACTGCCTTGGCTAACGAGGTTCAGCAGCTCACGACAGCCATTTCACAGACCTTCGCTCAGCCTGTCCCTAAGCTCTCGCCGGCTTTCCAGACTGCGCCTGTCCCGCCGGCCTTCCGGCCGACTCCTGATCCGTCGGCGTTCCTGCCGACTCCTGTCCAGTCGGCGTCCAGTCGGCTCCCGGCCGACTCCTGACCCTGTCGGCGCCCTGGCCGACTGCCCTCCTGACCCGTCGGCGTTCCGGCCGACTCCTGTCCGTCGGCGTTCCGGCCGACTCCTGTTCCGTCGGCGTCCCGGCCGACTAAGACCCAGGTTGTCACCAACACTGCTGACGTTCGCCACACCCTGACGAGCAGCAACTTTGACTGGACTGCCTTGGCTAACGAGGTTCAGCAGCTCACGGCAGCCATTTCACAGACCTTCGCTCAGCCTGTCCCTAAGCTCTCGCCGGCTTTCCAGACTGCGCCTGTCCCCGCCGGCCTTCCGGCCGACTCCTGTTCCGTCGGCGTCCCGGCCGACTAATGACATTAATCGGCGTCCGGCCGACTCCTGTTCCGTCGGCGTCCCTGCCGAGCTCCTGTTCCGTCGGCGTCCCGGCCGACTCCTGACCCGTCGGTCTCCGGCCGACTCCTGTTCAGTCGGCGTTCCGGCCGACTCCTGACCCGTCGGCGCTCCGGCCGCTCCTATTTATCGGCTTCCCGGCCGACTCCTAAAACCCGTCGCAGCCCCGCGAAACTCGATAATGTTCCTGTTCCGTCGCCATTCCTGCCCTGCACCTCCTACCCCGCTGCTCTTGCCGACTCTTGCCTCTGACCCGTCTGACCCGTCGGCTGCTCCGTCCTTTAACTCCTGCACCGCCTGTCTCGAAACTCGATAATGTTCATTAATACCAGTTTACCTCCAGTCCCGGCTGGGCCGCCAAAAGCGTCCTTTGCTCCTAAAACACCGCTGCAGGATATAGTCTCGAAACTCCCCTGCTCCTGTTCCCGCTGGGCCAGCGTCCCCTGCTCCTGTTCCCGCTGGGTCGCAGGATATAGCTGTCCCCCTGCTCCTTTAAGCCTCCCACGCTGCAGGATCGCAGCGTCCCGATAATGTTCCTGTTCCCGCTCCAGTTTACGCAGTGTCCCAAAAGCTGCTCCTGTTCCCACCTTGCCTCCAGAGCCCCAGGTCCGAGAGACCTTGTCTCCAGAGCCGATAAGTCTCCAGAGCCCCAGTCTCCAGCGCCCCAGTCTGCCAGCTGCTATTTATCCTCCAGTCTCCAAGCCCCATTTCTCCAGAGCCTCTCGCCCGACCTCCAGAGAGGATCCGCCCGCTCGAAAAGCTCTAGAGACTTTCGCCCCGACCTCCAGAGAGGATCCGCCCGCCTCGAGAGACCCTCGCCAGACCTCCAGAGAGGATCCGCCCGCCACGAGTCCTTGCCCGACCTCCAGGGAGGATCCGCCCGCCTCGAGAGACCCACGCCGTGGCCGACTCCCAGAGAGGACCCATCCGCCTTGGTCGTCCTCCAGTTCGTCCCCCCCCAGAGGGGTTCTGCCCGTCCGCCTTGCCTCAGCCTTCGAGGACTCTGACTCTGCAGCCTCGGAGGAGTTCATTAATACACCTCCTCCGGGCCCCCACCGCCCACCCGATATATGTTCCTTTGGACTTTTGGGGACTTCAGGAGCCGTCCCCTTGAGGGGGGTACTGTCATGACCATGGCCATGTCTCTGTTATTCCTTGTGTTTCATGTGTTTTCCCTTGCCCTTGTGTCTCCTGTGCTCCCTTGTTTGGTTATCTGTGTGTGTCTGTGAGGTGGGTGTGTCACCCCTCCCACTCTCTCACCACACTCTTCCCTCACTCACCTAATCACCTCATCAGCACAAGCATACTCACCTGCTCCAAGCCACACAAACCTGCCTTCAATCTACTCATCAACTCTGCAGTATTTAAACACCAGTCTCACACACACTCACTGCCAGATCGTACTCCGCATTATGCCAGACCTTCCAGCGTTATCCCCCGGACTGATTTCCCGTTGCCGACCCTGCCTGCCTGTCTGGACTTACCTGCCTTGCCTGTGCCCCGGTCAACGACTCAGCCTTCTGTCCCCAACCCCGAGTTTAACCTCCGCTTCCTCTGATTTCTGTCTGCCTGATCCCCTGCCTGTTTCCCTCTGTGAGTCTTATCCTGCCTGTCTGTATGCTGAGTTCTCTGCTTTAAATAAAGCGCCAGAACTGTATCCGTCTCCTGGTCGTTCTGCTTTTTGGGTCCACACCACGTTCCGTAACAGAACGATCTGGCCACGACATGGACCCAGCGGTCGACACCTCATCACAGGCCCGGTTCAGGTTCATGAAGCGGCGTCCAGGCCGACTAAGACCCAGGTTGTCACCAACACTGCTGACGTTCGCCACACCCTGACGAGCAGCGACTTTGACTGGACTGCCGACGAGGCTCCTCTCCAGTTAACGAGGTTCAGCAGCTCCGACAGCCATGTCACAGACCTTCGCTCAGCCTGTCCCTAAGCTCCTGCTTTCCCGCTGTTCCAGGCGACCCTGTCCTTCCGGCCGACTCCTGATCCGTCGGCGTTCCGGCCGACTCCTGTCCAGTCGGCCTGCCGACTCCTGTCCAGTCGGCACCCCGACTCCTGTTCCGGCCGACTCCTGACCAGTCGGCGTCCCGGTCCCGGCCGACTAAGACCCAGGTTGTCACCAACACTGCTGACGTTCGCCACACCCTGACGAGCAGCAACTTTGACTGGACTGCCTTGGCTAACGAGGTTCAGCAGCTCACGACAGCCATTTCACAGACCTTCGCTCAGCCTGTCCCTAAGCTCTCACCGGCTTTCCAGACTGCGCCTGTCCCGCCGGCCTTCCGGCCGACTCCTGATCCGTCGGCGCTCCTGCCGACTCCTGACCCGTCGGCGTCCCGGCCGACTCCAGACCCGTCGGCGTTCCGGCCGACTCCTGTCCAAAAGTCGGCGTCCCTGCCGACTCCTGATCCGTCGGCGCCCCTGCCGACTCCTGACCCGGTCGGCGTCCCGGCCGACTCCTGTCCAGTCGGCGCCCCGGCCGACTCCTGTCCCGTCGGCGTCCCGGCCGACTCCTGTCCCGTCGGCGCCCGGCCGACTCCTGTTCCGTCGGCGCTCCGGCCGAGTTTCCTGTTCCGTCCGTGCCAAAAGCTGATTTATCCTGCGCGGCTCCGGCCGACTCCTGTTCCTGTCGGCGCGCCCGGCCGACTCCTGTTTACCGTCGGCGCCCCGGCCGACTCCTGACCCGTCGGCGCCCGGCCGACTCCTGTCCAGTCGGCGTTCGGCGACTCCTAAAAGCCCACATTTCTGCAAAGGATATAGTCTGTCGATAATGTTCATTAATACACAGTTTACTCCTGTAGTCGGCGCTACATAACTGCCAAAAGCTGCTATTTATCACTTTAAGCCTCCTAAAACACATTTCTGCAGGATATAGTCTCGAAACTCGATAATGTTCATTAAAACAGTTTACCTCCAGTTTACGCGACATTACTGCCAAAAGCTGCTATTTATCACTTTAAGCCTCCTAAAACACATTTCTGCAGGATATAGTCTCGAAACTCGATAATGTTCATTAATACACAGTTTTTACTGAAATTTGGGTCATGTTCAATAATACACAGTTTACCTGTAGTTAACGCTACATAACTGCCAAAAGCTGCTATTTATCACTTTAAGCCTCCTAAAACACATTTCTGCAGGATATAGTCTCGAAACTCGATAATGTTCATTAATACACAGTTTACCAGTTAACGCTACATAACTGCCAAAAGCTGCTATTTATCACTTTAAGCCTCCTAAAACACATTTCTGCAGGATATAGTCTCGAAACTCGATAATGTTCATTAATACACAGTTTACCTCCAGTTTTACGCGACATAACTGCCAAAAGCTGGTATTTATCACTTTAAGGCTCCGAAAACACATTTCTGCAGGATATAGTCTCGAAACTCGATAATGTTCATTAATACACAGTTTACCTGCAGTTTACGCGACATTACTGCCAAAAGCTGCTATTTATCACTTTAAGCCTCCTAAAACTGCAGCCTCGGAGGATATAGTCCTCCGGGCCTCGATAATGCCCACGCGATATATGTTCCTTTGGTTTTGGGGACATTAGGAGCCAAAAGCTGGTATTTATCACTGTCATGACCATGGCCATGTCTCTGGTTATTCCTTGTGTTTCATGTGTTTTCCCTTGCCCTTGTGTCTCCTGTGCTCCCTTGTTTGGTTATCTCTGTGTGTCTGTGAGGTGGGTGTGTCACCCCTCTCACACTCCCCAGCTCCCTAATTACTGCCAAGCTTACTCACCTGCTCCAAGCCACACACCTGCCTTCAATCTACTCATCAACTCTGCAGTATTTAAACACCAGTCTCACACACACTCACTGCCAGATCGTACTCTACATTATGCCAGACCTTCCAGCGTTATCCCCCGGACTGATTTCCCGTTGCCGACCCTGCCTGTCTGGACTTACCTGCCTTGCCTGTGCCCCGGTCAACGACTCAGCCTTCTGTCCCCGACCCCGAGTTTAACCTCCGCTTCCTCTGATTTATGTCTGCCTGATCCCCTGCCTGTTTCCCTCTGTGAGTCTTATCCCGCCTGTCTGTATGCTGAGTTCTCTGCTTTAAATAAAGCGCCAGAACTGTATCCGTCTCCTGGTCGTTCTGCTTTTTGGGTCCACACCACGTTCCGTAACAAAGGCACTGAATGACCCGTCGGCGTTCCTGCCGACTCCTGATCCGTCGGCGCTCCGGCCGACTCCTGATCCGTCGGCGCCCGGCCGACTCCTGATCCGACACTACGCCGTAATGGATTAAAATCCTGCAGCGCCCGCAAGGTCCCCCTGCTCAAGAAGGCACATGTACAGGCCCGTCTGAAGTCTGCCAATGAACACCTGAATGATTCAGAGAAGGCTTGGGAGAAGGTAATGTGGTCAGATGAGACCAAAATCGAGCTATTTGGCATCAACTCAACTCGCCGTGTTTGGAGGAAGAGAAATGCTGACTATAACCCCAAGAACACCATCCCCACCGTCAAGCATGGAGGTGGAAACATTATGCTTTGGGGGTGTTTCTCTGCTAAGGGGACAGGACGACTTCACCGCATCGAGGGGAGGATGGACGGGGCCATGTACCGTGAAATCTACGGCGACAACCTCCTTCCCTCAGCCAGGACACTGAAAATGGGTCGTGGATGGGTCTTCCAGCACGACAATGACCCAAAACATACGGCCAAGGCAACAAAGGAGTGGCTCAAGAAGAAGCACATTCAGGTCATGGAGTGGCCTAGCCAGTCTCCAGACCTTAATACCATAGAAAATCTGTGGAGGGAGCTGAAGCTTAGAGTTGCCAAGCGACAGCCTCGAAACCTTCAGGATTTGGATCTGCAAAGAGGAGTGGACCAAAATCCCTCCTGAGATGTGCACAAACCTGGTGACCAACTACAAGAAGCGTCTGACCTCTGTGCACCTCAAGTACTGAGTCATGTTTCATTAGGGGCTCAAATACTTATTTCACTCGATCAAATGCAAATCAATTTATAACTTTTATATAATGTGATTTTCTGGATTTATTTTTTGTTGATATTCTGTCTCTCAATGTTAAAATAAACCTACCATAACAATTATAGATCGTTCATTTCATTGTCAGTGGGCAAACTTACAAAATCGGCAAGGGATCAAATAATTATTTCCCCCACTGTATATATATATATATATATATATATATATACTAATATAGTAGACAGCAAGCAAATATATATATATTTGCTTGCTGTCTACTATATTATGTTATGATTGGGCAAATAAATTAGCAAATTGTGTGCATAATAGGCCATGTCTGTCAAAAAGTAAATGCAAAGATTGTCAACATGGTGCGGTATCCTTAATTGTGATATTTCCAGTACAAATGTCCTCAGCCAGACATAGATGACATCCATGTCTCTCCATTCACATAAAGACAGTAGGATTAAAGAAGTGTCTCTTATCTTTCTGAAAATGTCTCAT
The DNA here is from genome assembly GCF_027596085.1 of Anoplopoma fimbria. Lineage (NCBI taxonomy): Eukaryota > Metazoa > Chordata > Actinopteri > Perciformes > Anoplopomatidae > Anoplopoma > Anoplopoma fimbria. The sequence goes on along the minus strand of NC_072472.1, from coordinate 1,138,243 downwards.
AAAAGAGGACTCATTCAGGTTAATTAGTAAATAAAGCTGTGATGTTTCATCATTATTAGCCTATTAAATATCTTTTATACTGCACATCTTTTATATTGCACATCTTTTATACTGCACATCTTTTATGATGCACATATACATGCATATGCAGACTTGACATTTTTCTATATTTGTTATTGGTCATTTAGGTGAAAGGTAAAGAAAGCACACCGATATCTCAACAACACCGGACAGCTTCTCTTCACCTCATGTAGCCAAGGCAAGAAGCGGCCCTAATAAAGACCATGTTAATACTAAAAACAACTGTGGTGTAATTAAAGGGACTTTTCTGTGGTGTTAGTCTGTAGTCTAGACCGCTGTGTTCGATGTTTCTTTACCCTTAGTTCCTTTCAAAGATCATATCTCGAACAATAAGCCAAGGCTCACTATTATATTTTATTAACATTTTCAGAATCACCTTTATTGGCCAAATAACTGTGCACATACAAGTCATTAGACAAATTTTCTTTCATCCCTCAAACAACATTGACCCACAATTAAGTAAACTGCCTATTACATACATGTGTATCATTGAAAACGTGAGCGTCTCCACTGACAGCAAAGATGTTTTACGAACACAAGTCTGATGGTCCGGTCTCTGATTCCATAGATGAGAGAACTCAGACATCTTGGGAAGATGATAATAAACACATAAAGGTAGAGTTGGATGCGCAGTAATGTTTCTCTGTCTAGGACCTTTGAGAACGCTGTGAGTAACGGGTTTTGTATGGTTGAGGAGAGACTAAGAACCAGCTGCAACAGATGCAGCAGCAGCGTGTTACGAGCCTTTCGGGCTGAAGCTTTGTCTGTGGAGGCCGACCTGGCTGCTATCATCACACCAATATATGAACAAATGATTGCAACACCAGCTGAAACAAACAGAAAATAAGTGTAGCCTTTATCATAAAGAACAGACATTTGGCCGAGAAGTATATTAACTTTGGCACAAAATTCTTTCATCTGCAGGCTCTCCAGGTCTTCAAATGGAAAATCCAACAGTAGAATAACTCGTGTGAGGATATTAAGTGAACCGAAAGCCCAAACCACAAAGATAGCCACCGCTGTGTTTCTCATGGTGATGATGGTAGTGTGCCTCAGTGGGAAGCACACAGCCACATACCTCTCCAGAGACATCACCACCAGCGTGAGAGGGGAGATTTCATTTGTTAGATCAGCAAGCATGGCAAGAACACCACATACAGGATAGATCAACCTTACTCTTAAAATTGCCATTAGGTACAGTGTCTGGCTCAGTGCCATCTGAACAGTGTCTGCAAAAAGGAGGTTAGACAGAAGAATGAAACGGGAGGTCTCACGAAACACTGCTTTACTCCTCAAGGTGAACAACATGGTGATGTTAATGAAGAGAAACACACAGCATGGCACTATAGACATCATGGAAAACACCAGAAGTTCCAGCAACCCCTGATACTGCGGTCCAGTAGTGATGTTGGTCTGAGACTGATTTACATATAACATCATAGAGAAGCATTTAATAAATCAAAAATATAAACATGTTAATTTCATCGGAGCTCAAAAGCAAAATAATCTTGTTCAGTTTGTGTCCATCCATTCAGTCAAATAGTAGAGATGCTAGTTAGTTCACAATCAAAGCAAAAAAACCTCTATCTGGTGATCAGTCAGTGGGCTAGAAGCCATGTCTGTTAGAAAGGCAAGCAGTGCCACATGGGGTGCACAGGTGGCATATGATCTCAGTCCTCACGCCCAGTTCATTTAATACCATCACATGGGTCATTTAGTAACTGGTGATGCTACTCCTCCTCATGCCTTCCATAATGGCCATGGCAACAGCAGCTATCCAACATGAATGACATAAAAGAAGTGGAGCATTGTTTAGTTTTTCAATTAAATAAAGAAAAGGTACATTTGGACATGTTGGCATATGGCTTTAAATATTTATTTAAAAGGCCTTAAATGGATAAATTGTGACCTGAATGAAGGCGCAGTGATCTTACATTTAAAGGCTGGTCGTAAAGGCTGTTCTTTGAAGCAAGCAATGCTTTGAATCTAAAAACCTGTTGGTTTCTCAGGTAAAAGAATAGTACTGTTTTAATGGACAGAATTCAGGCCCAACATGTCCAAAGAAAGAAAGGAATACTTTTTGTTCAATGAAACCCGCTTAACTAAAGTCTGTTTGTTTGATTTGTATTCATTTATTTTATTCTATTTTACTTAATTATTTTATTTATATATACACACACACACATATATATATATTTCACTAACAAAGACCACGCTTATCACGAGATAGGTTATGACTGATTTATTACGAATGTGAGTCAGAGGGATGGGTTAGGGAAGGGGTTGGAGGGATGAGGGGATGAAGGGATAAGGGTCGATGGATGAAGGGGTAGGGGTCGAGGGATGAAGGGATGTAGGGAAGCGGTCGTGGGAAGAAGGGATGAGGGTAAGGGATGGAGGGTAAGGGAAGGAGGGGTGTAGGGTAGAGAAGCAGGGAGGGTAAAGAAGGTTGATGACTGATGGTGGGAGGAGAGCGATGGTGTCCGGTGGGTCCCCAAAAGACAGCTTCAAGAGGACAGGTGCCAATGTGCGTTTCTGATGTCGTTTAGGTTGGAATGGATGTAGGTGAGGTACGCGGGGGACGACCAGCGGCCGAGGATCTTGATGACGTGGTCGGGGATTCCTTGGCTTGAGGCGGTGGAGGCGGCCCCGATGCGGAATGAGTGGCCTGAGTAATATTCCGGGTGTATACCGGATTTATGGAGGATTTGGCGGAAGTGGTGGTGAAACCAGGTTCTTGTGGCTCCTTTGCCTGTCTCTGTGATGAAAAGCGGGTCCTGTGGAGAAGTTCCGCTGGCTAATCTTGCGCTTATGTAGTCACATATGGGTTCGAATGGACTTAGGTATGAGTTTAGTCGAAAGATGTAGATGGGCTGGGGCGGACCAGACTGGTTGGTCTTGCTGCGTTTGAGGTGGTAGATGATGGTGTCGGACATGGTGGCGTGTTGCGATGGATGGTGGTCAGAGTTCTGAGCGGTGAATTCCGAGCAGCGCAGGAAGCCGAAGAAGGCCAGCAAGAACATGGACTCCAATGCTTTGTCCATGAAGGGAGATAGGTAGCCTGAACGGAGTGTTTGGATGCAGCGGGTAAGGAGGTCCGAGGTGAGGGGCAGACGTTTAGGCATGGGGTGTGGTTTGGCTTTACGGAGACCTTTGAGTAACATGGTGATGTGTGAGTGGGACGCAGCTGGACAAGGAGTGCCTGAGGAAAGTTTGGCGAAGAAGTTGATTCCACTTATGTAGACCCGTATAGTGGAAGGCTTGATCTTGAGGAGTGAATGGGCGAACGTGATGAAGTTCGTGAGGGTCAGGACGTCGAGTGAGGGGAATGGAAGGCCGAGGGAAGCGTGGAAGGCTTTAAAGCTATTCCATCCGCTGAGGTATGATGAGAGTGTTCTGGGGGCGACGCTGTTGAGGATGGCGTCTTGGGAGGCAGAGATTAGGTGTTCTAGTAGCGGGGTCAGTTGAAGATGGTGGCTGAAAACAGAGGGCTGGTGCCAATCGTCTGAATTTCTGTAAAGAGAAAAGAGAAAGTGAGTCAGCTATGGAGTTTTTGTGACCTGGGATGTGATAGGCTCAGATGATGAATTGTTGCTGGGCCGAAACCAAGGTGAGTCTACACGTGAACTGCATTATGTCTAGACAACGTGACCGTCCTTTGTTGATGATGTCTACGACAGCGCTGTTGTCTGAATATAAAGCGATTGTCTTTTTGGACCATTCCTGGCCCCAAAGAATGGCTGCTATGACTACCGGATACATTTCAGAGATTGCCGAAGAAGGGGTGAGGGATGAGAATTCGTGCGGCCATTCGGCTGAAAACCATTTGCTGCCGTAGAAGCCGCCTAAGCCGATGGAGGGGGCTGCGTCTGTGAACTGCTGGATGTCTTCTGGCTTGGTGATGTGGTCATCGTAAAATACAGTTTTAGCTCCGTTTTGCATGCTTTGTCCAGGGAGGCGTGGCCATGGAGATTTGGGACAGAGGCAGCGACTGAAAGGAGGTGGGACAAGAAGGATCGACCTTGGGGGATGATGCGAATGGCATAGTTGAGGTGGCCTAACAGTGAAAGGAGTTGGTGTTTGGTGCATTTGGGGGCCAGGAGGTAATTTGAAATGAGTAAGGAGATCCGACTGATTTTTTCGGTAGGTAGGGATGCTTGGAGTGAAACTGAGTCGAGGGTGATGCCGAGGAATTCGAGGGAGGTGCTGGGGCCTACGGTTTTCTCTGGAGACAGAGGAACGCCGAGTTCCTTGAATGCTGAGGTTAAAGTGTTGAGGCCGTGTGCTGGGGGTGAGGAAGGTGGCGTGACGGTGAGGAAGTCATCTAAGAGGTGGATGACGTACGGAAGTTTATGGACGTTGATCAGGATCCAGCAGAGAGCTTCGGATAAGCAGTCGAAGATTTTTGGGCTGCTCTTGCACCCGAAGGTCAAGCGCACTGCAAAGTAATAAGAGCCTTTCCAATGGACGCCGAAAAGATGCCAGAATTCGGGGTGGATCGGAAGAACTTTGAAGGCGCTGATGATGTCCGCTTTAGCCAACCAGGCTCCTTGACCTGCGAGGCGAATGAGGGATGCGGCGTTGGTGATTGTGGTGTACTGCATGGAGTAGTCCGGGCTCGGGATTAGGCTATTGATGCTTGGGATGGAAGAGCCGTGGGGGGATGAGAGGTCTATTATAAGTCTCTTTTTTCCTGAGTATTTCCTAGTAGCTATGCCGATGGGGCTGATTCTGAATATGGGGAAAGGTGGGCTATGGAGAGGGCCGATCATGAAAGAGTCTTTGACTTCCTGAGCCAGGAGTTTGTCAACTATGTCGGGCTCGGAGATGGCGGATTTCAAATTATGGCATGTATAGGACTGTTCTGGTTTAACCTGCAAACCTGGGTGGAAGCCGTGTGTGAAACCTTGTATTAGGAAGCTGGTGAACTGGCGGTCTGGGTGGTTCTGTAAGGCGGAAGCTAGAGCTTGGACCTTGATTGGTGTATTGAGGTACTTACAGAGGCTGTGCTTGGTGGGGTTGTGGGGACAGGTTGGTCTGGAGTGGGCACCTCCGCAGAAAGAGCAGGTGTGGAGGAAGCGGCAGCTAGAGGTGCTGCATCCTAAATCGTTGAAGTTATTGCAGACCATTCTCCCACCCTGGAAGAGGACTGGTCTGCCTCTCCTGTCTACCCCTTTGGGGAGAGGGCCGGTGGTTGTTGGCTGGTTGGTGGCTGGTTTTGGGATGATGGATGGTGGGGGAAATGATGGAGGCAGGCTGCGGTAACCGGTGGGGCTCCGTCTTCTAGGAGCGGCTGTGGAAGGCAGGGGTGCTGTGAGGGTGCATGTGGTGGCTGGATGGGAAGGTGCGCCACAGGACTCGCAGTTAAGGGAGGAGCAAGCTGCAAAGACTCTGCAATATAATTCGGGGTCTAGTGTACCCCAGTAAGTTCCCTGGTTGAACTGCTGCACTCGAGCAGCGGCTTCGGATGTGAAGAGGACATGGTAGGAGTAAAAACCGTTGCCGCAGAACCTCAAGGCCAGGTCTAGGATTAACGACAAGTAGTCATCCAGTTCGGGCCTGCGGTGAAAAGGGAGAAAGAATAGGCGAATTCGGCTGTTGTGAGTTCCTTGGAGCGGGTGGGGAGTGGCTGTTTGAGCTCGATGGTGTCACGGTTGGTGTGTGGACCCAAGAGCAGTACGACGAGGAGACAGATAAAGTTCTGGAGCTGCAGTTCTCCGAGGCCGCAGAGTCAGAATCCTTGAAGGCTGAGGCAAGGCGGAGAGGCAGAACCCCTCTGGAGGAGGCGGACAGGAGGACAACCAAGGCGGAGAGGCAGAACCCCTCTGGGGGGGCGAACTGGAGGACGACCAGGCCGACAGGGCCTCTCTGGGGGTTGGCCACGAAGACGACCAGGCCGACGGAGCCTCCCTGGGGGTCGGCCATGGGGACGACCAGGCCTCTCTGGAGGTCGGGCGAGGGTCTGTCGAGGCGGGCGGATCCCCTCTGGAGGTCGGGTGAGGGTCTCTCGAGGTGGGCGGATCCTCTCTGGAGGTCGGGCGAGGGTCTCTCGAGGCGGGCGGATCCTCTCTGGAGGTCGGGCGAGGGTCTCTCGAGGCGGGCGGATCCTCTCTAGAGGTCGGGCGAGGGTCTGTCGAGGCTGGCGGATCCCCTCTGGAGGTCGGGTGAGGGTCTCTCGAGGTGGGCGGATCCTCTCTGGAGGTCGGGCGAGGGTCTCTTGAGGCGGGCGGATCCTCTCTGGAGGTCGGGCAAGAGGCTCTGGAGACTGGGGCTCTGGAGACTGGGGCTCTGGAGACTGGGGCTCTGGAGACTGGGGCTCTCAAGATTGGGGCTCTGGCAGCAAGGTGTCTTGGACCTGGGGCTCTGGCGGCAAGGCGGGAACAGGAGCAGGGGGACGCTGCGACCCAGCGGGAACAGGAGCAGGGGACGCTGCGACCCAGCGGGAACAGGAGCAGGGGGACGCTGCGACCCAGCGGGAACAGGAGCAGGGGACGCTGCGACCCAGTGGAAGCAGGAGGACGCTGCAGCCCAGCCGGGATGGGACCCGGGAAGGCTGCGGCCCCCGGGATGGGACCCGGGAAGGCTGCGGCCCAGCCGGGACCCGGGGAAGGCTGCGGCCGGGACTGGAGTCGGCCGGAGCACCGACGGGACGGGTGGTGCAGGAGTCGGACAGAGCGGCGACGGGTCAGGGGGTGCAGGAGTCGGTCGGAGCGGCGACGGGTCAGGAGGTGCAGGTGTCGGCCGGAACAGCGACGGGTCAGGAGGTGCAGGAGTCGGCCGGAGCGCCGACGAGTCAAGAGTCGCAGGAGTCGGCAGGGGTGCCGATGCGTCATGAGTCGGCAGGGCGCCGATGCGTCGGGAAAATCAGTCCACAGGAAATTGCTGGAAAGTGTAGCATGAAAACAACGAATGATCTGGCAGCGAGTGTGTGAATGAGTGGGGCATTTATACTGCAGGGTGTAGGTGCAGCAGAGTGAGCAGGTGAGAGGGGGGAAGAGCAGAAACAGGAGGAAAGAATAGGTTTTGGCCGGTTGCTCCGCTATGGGCCCCTGCTGTTGGAGCTGTCTGAGCAGCTGAGGTAGCTGGATTCATGTAGGGCGGAGCAAAGTTGCCCAAGGTAGATGATGCAGGAAAGGCAGAAGGGAGAGAAGAGGAAAGGATGTTGGGATGAAGGGATGCATGTGCGTGGGTTGATAGTGTAGATTGGGGGAAAACAAGTGCAGAATGTGATGTCTCTGGGGCAGAGAGGGTTTGCTGCGATACGACCTGGCCCTCTGGGGGGGCTGCTGTGGCTGACAGGGTTTCCCCGGCCGTCGGATGCGTCATGACGTCATCGGCGTAGCGGCTGACGCGGCGGCGGGAATCCGGAAGTGCTCGGGAGGTTTGCTGAGTGTTGTTGTGTTGGGAGTCCGTGAAAAGTTTGAAAAGTTTTGCTTTCCTGTCGGACTTATTGAACGGGATGTTGCGCTGGGTGAGTATGTTCTTTAGACGGGAGACTGTCCACTTGGAGATGTGGGACGTGTTGGGGCTGTTGGAGAGGCGGCGTGGTGAAGGAGGGTCAGGGTGGTTTTGCCCGTCGTTCGAGCGCCTGGATCTTGAGCGGATGGGAAAGCGGCTTCAGGGAGGGACGATGTCCCTCGCGCGCCGAAGTCGAGTTCTCCCCCTGGGGCTGATGGAGGGCGAGGGACCGATGGCCTCGGAGTTGTCCGGGAATGCCGGGAGCCACGAGGAACGTGGATGGTGGAACGTAGCCAAGGATGGTGGGAGAAGGTTGGAGCCTCGGGACTTCGGGGTGAGCTCGTGTTCTTCGAACAGCTCGTTGCCAGAAGGGTTTAGGAAGAGTTCCTGGTCCATGGTGCTTGGGTTCTTGTTGTGTTTGTCTCTCGATTCTGACATCATGAGGAAACAGAGTCAAGGAGGAAGTGGATGGATCCGTCATGCTTAAATACTTTGTGCAGAGACAATTAGGTGTTCAGGGCGTGGTCATTGTTCCCGAACTACGTTAATTAAAACTTCAAATCCACAAGGCACTGAATGACTGCTGCTTCCTGGGACACTGCTAAACAAATTTTTTATTATTTGTCAGCCGACTCTTTTTCACAAAATATTTAATGAATAGTTTACTCCATTAGTATATATATATATATATATATATATATATATATATATATATATATATATATATATATATATACATATATATACTAATATAGTAGGCTAATACAGGGGCGGCTGTGGCTCAGTGGAGAGCAGGGTCGTCCTCCAATCAGAGGATCGGCGGTTCGATCCCTGGCTCCGGCAGTCCATGTCGATGTGTCCTTGGGCAAGACACTTAACCCTTAGTTGCTCCCGAAGGCTGTGCCATCGGTGTATGAATGGGTGTGAATGATTAGAGAGACCCTGATGGTCAGGTGGCACCTTGCATGGTAGCCCCTGTCATCAGTGTATGAATGGGTATGAAAGGGTGAATGATTAGTAATGTAAAAGCGCTTTGAGTGGTCGGAAGACTAGAAAAGCGCTATACAAGTACAGTCCATTTACCATTTACCAATAGTAGACAGCAAGCAAATATATATATATTTGCTTGCTGTCTACTATATTATGTTATGATTGGGCAAATAAATTAGCAAATTGTGTGCATAATAGGCCATGTCTGTCAAAAAGTAAATGCAAAGATTGTCAACATGGTGCGGTATCCTTAATTGTGATATTTCCAGTACAAATGTCCTCAGCCAGACATAGATGACATCCATGTCTCTCCATTCACATAAAGACAATAGGATTAAAGAAGTGTCTCTTATCTTTCTGAAAATGTCTCATAAAAGAGGACTCATTCAGGTTAATTAGTAAATAAAGCTGTGATGTTTCATCATTATTAGCCTATTAAATATGGCTGGTTTCTTCACGTTTACCTAAAGAAGAGCATCAGTGGTTGAGTCAGTCATCCGTCATGTCCACGTGAAATAAAATCGGTGTCAAAGTGTCAAAAACAAATTTAAACAAAAACAGAGCGTTTGGGAACTTATTGCTTCTGATTCTCATTCCCCCTTCACTCATCGCTGAATGCTACCTGCGACTCGCACTTTCCTTGTTTGGGTCCTCTAGTCCAGGACTTATTCTTCTTCCTCACTCGTCCTATTATACACTGATCCACGACTGTGAGGCGTTAGACTTCAGTCCATTCACGTAACTTGTGTTTGTATGTCTATCCCACGTTGTTTCTCTGTGCTTACATTTGACCTCATATGTGGCTAAAGTCGAGCTACTAAAACCCCAAGTAAGTAGTAATACTAAATTAAGAAAGAAAACATTGACTAAAATTAATAAATAATAGTCCAAAGCCAAAATGTAAAGTATTTTCAGCGACTAAAACTAGACAAACTATTAAGGATAAAAATGAAAAACATTCGTCTTAATTTTGTTTTAAAACTAAAATGAATTCTATAAATAGCTGCCAAAATGAACACTGAGCTGGAACTTGCATTGTTCTGGTTTACTATTATCTTACTGTCATATCATTGTATTTGTAGGACAGTTCATATATAATAACTTAATTTCTGCATGTCTGCATGCATTGTTAATCACTTACACGATCAAAATCTTAGAATACTTGATTGATATTGGTACTCCTTATACTATTTGCCTTTTGATCTCAAAATTTTTGTTTCACTGTTTGCTTGTCATGATTGTAATTATCTGAGGACAGTTCACAGAAAAACAGGAATGAGTAAAGTACTGTGGCATGCAGGTCACTCATTTATTATATGAGAAGTTAAGAGACATGAAATAACTGCACATTTATTTAAATATTTTTTCAATCATCACATCTTTAAATGATACTTAAACATATAATCTTAATCTAACCACCATTATGAGTATGTAGAAACATCCTTGAGAAAGGTGAACAATGTTCAGAAAATGAACTTTTTACATGTCACATAGAAAACTGAAGTTTGTTTGGAAAAGCATTCACGTAAAATTGTCAGCGGCATCTATACCGACAGCACAGATTTAGCAAGAGGACGGGTCTGATTGTTTGATCCCTGAGCCCATAGATGAGAGTACTCAGACACCTTGGAAGGACACTCAAGAACACAAAGCATATATTGTAAACCCGTAAAAGGGCAGATCTATTCACAGTTCTGGCTATGGCTATAATGATGGTGGAGAACAAGGAGGAGGTGAGAACCAGGGTTAGCTGAATCAGGTGAAGCAGAAGCGTTTGAAGAGCCTTTTTGGCTGACTCTTTGTTTGTTGAGGCAGACCTGGCTACTAGCGCGACACCAATGTAGGAGCCGATGATTGCTACACCCACTGACAGAAAGAGAGTGCTGGCATACGCTTTTTCAAATTCATCAAAGATTGGTGCGAAAAACATTGCTTCTTTAGAGCAAAAGTCATTAATTTGCAGATTCACAGAGATTGTTGTAAACACATAAACCAACATGAAAACTCGAATGAGGATGTGGATGAAACTGACGGTCCCCACCACAGCAATGGCTGTGCCTGTGCTCCTCACTGTGAAGATGGTAGCATGCCTCAGTGGATGGCACACAGCCACATATCTCTCAAGTGACATCACAGCAAGTGTGAGAGGAGAGATCAACTGAGAGAAAACTGAGAGAAGGACGAATATACCACACGCATAATATGAAACTTTTATCCGGTAAAAAGACATTATGTAAAGCAGAAGGTTGAATACGAGGTGAGCAGTGTCTGCAAAGATCAGGTTGAACAGAAGGATATATCTGGATGTCTCACAAAACACCTGCTTACTCCTCAGGGTGAACAGCAAAACACAGTTAATATAAAAGAAAGAGCAGATAGACCCTATGGATAACATGCCAAATAACAGCATCTCATGTGAAGGAGGACTAGCAGTGATATTGGCTTTAGGACGCAGAAAAGACATTACAGAATGATTCGTAAAGAAAAACTAGTTAAGTACATATCATAAAACGCACAGTTCATAAAGAAGCAAAAAGATATTCAGTCAGGAGGTTAGATACCTAGTTTGTTTCCACAAGTGCAGAGTTGATCTGGTCTGTTTTTAACTGCAACATGTGGTATATATGCTTTGCCACCTTTACAGGACATCATTACATCAGCATAATCATTAGATTATAAATTAGTGATGTGATCTCGCCAACACTTTCTTATTAACACCCACTTAAGTTTTTCCACTGCTGTCAAAACTTTCATTGCCTGTCTTTGTTTAGTTTGGCTTTCAATTGATTTAACCAAACTGAAGTAGCTTTGCTCTTCATAATTACAGTAATTACTTTAATTAGTATGTCATTATAAATCTGTATATACTTTAACAGTTTATGTGGGGAAACCTGAGGGTTACACAGTCCATATTTTCCTGGGAACAAAAGAGGGGTTCAAACAGTGCATGGAGTTCTTAGGCTCTAGTGTCTTGGCCGACAATGAGGCGTCATCTGGCCATATAAACTACATCTAGCTAGATCAAACATTATGCACACATTTTAAAACAATAGGTAAGCAAGGCGTTAATCCTAATATTGTGTATTGGGTCGGCTCAAGGCGCAAGTGTGAGCTACCCTGAATGTATCGATCGCCAGGGATACATTCCAGGTATCACGGGATTGGCTGGGATCCCATCCTGTCCAAGCACAATGTAGTTCAACTATTTGAAAATGGGGCACCTGGGTCAAGCTAGCGGGCTGACTGGGGCGCTCGTTAGGTGTCCATGGTGATGGGATCAAAGACTGCACCGCTAGAGGTTGTTAAGTTCCTAGCAGACTACTTTGGGTTACTATAGCGGCATGTCCACTCAGTCGGCCTAATTGAGCCTTTGGAGCAGGACTTGGCCGACTGTGTCAGGGAGGCGGCCTGTTTTGGGGTCAGAGACTGCATCAGTTGAATCTGGAGATAACCTTAGGACAGCCTACTTACAGTGCCATCATGACCTCTGTGCTTCTCTGTGCAGCCTGAAGTTGTGCGCACAGAGTTTCATTACTTTCCTGCAGCCTAGAGAGTGCAGGTTTGGGGACCAGGACTTAATGTCGCAGGATGGCAACATCCTTCTGCACAGCTCGGTAGCTGTGCTGCAGCGGTTCAAATTGCAAACTGCAGCTGGCCGATCTGCTCCTGCCTTTTTACTTCTTGCAACTTGGCTTTGCGGTGATACAGGAGCATTACTTCACCAAGTACGTCTGGGATGATGCCCTGAGGCTTCCCAGTCTGTTAGTTTTTCTTAGCAAGAGATAGCAGTACAGCTACCAAACTCCTCTAAGGAGAGATTGAGGTGTTACCTAGGTTATTCATGGGTACCAATGTTGTTAGCGCCGTTTAACACAGAATTCGCAATGGAATGGCGCAGTGTGAAGGTGAGCACTGATGTTTATAGTCGTGGTGATGTCATGGCCGTGTCACATGGACTCCCTGGGGTTCCCGTGGGGCACGTCCAATGAGGTACCATTGGACAAATCTCTCACTCCGGTGAAACTTTAACGCTAGGGCTAGATGCGGTTTAATCCAGTTAAGGCTCTTATTTTTACACACATGGTGAAGTCCACACAGCCATGTGACAAATCAAGGAAGGACACGTCACTCAAGTAGCAAACACGGGTGTCTATGTCATCGTTTCCAAAGGTCTCCGTTTCCGCCCATCCACACTAGGAGGCAACCCCAAAGCTTTTAAACTAACACTGTATCCCAGCTTATTATTTGAAACATGCAATAGTTTAGCCACTGCTAAAATAAAAATGACCTTGATCCATTCCTTCCCAAAAACTCTATATCTAAGCTGCGTTTTATCAAAAAAATGAGAGAACTATATTTCCAATGAAATGATTATGTCTTCTGATGTAGGTGAATGGTCTGTTTTGTTGCTTCTGGATCCAAGCACAGCCTTTGATACTGTAGTTAACAGCTTCCTGACTGAAAGGCTTAGATAATGCATGGGTGTCTCTGCGAGCGCCTTGGACTGGTTCTCCTGCCAGGTCTCGGATAGGAGTTTGTCTGGGTCACTTGGTCCCTACATGTCTGAAACTGCTGCTTTGTCTTATGGTGTGCTTATGCTTCCCTCAGTTCATATTATTAGCAAATGTAAAAGTTTCTCATATTACTGTTAGGCTGATGATATACATCTGTATTTATCTTTTAAGCTTGATGAGATTGACAACCTGACTGTTTTGCTGTCTGATTGCCATTAAGGACTGGATGGCTAACAACATGTTTTACAGTTAAATGCAGTTAAGTCTGATATCCTTCTATCCATCCAAGGTGGCTCAGTGTATAGGGTTCCATTCTTCCGCTGTAAAGGGCAAATCTTAGAAATATTAGCGATACGTTTAGTCAGGCAAAGTACTTTGAAGAACATATCAAATGGTTTCTTCCATACAACAAACATGGCCACACATCACACCGATCTTATCTTCTTTACATAGGCTTCCCATCAACTTCAGGATTCTTTTTTTTTAATAGCCCTGCGTTGTCAGTAAGCTATGTACATATCTGACCTGCTCCATCCTTATATCACCAGTAGGTCACTTAGGTCTTCTGACCTTGGCTTACTGGTTGTCCCTCGAGCCTGACTGAAGACAAAAGGTGACAGTGCCTTTGAAGAGGTGTATCCAACCTTTGGAATGCTCTTCCTATAGACATTCGATTTGGAACCTCTATTGACACCTTTAAAAAGAAGCTTAAGAATCAATTATTAAAACTTTCAGTTGTCTCACCTCCTGCTAACATTTGAAATTTTGTGTTTTATGGACTTTTTATTCTTGCAAATAACTTTGTGATCTTTCTCCATGAAAGGTGCTACACTAAATCTACTTTACTGACTTACTTACTGACTTGCTTACTTATATTTTGCTGACTGCACCTGCTCAAACGGTCTGTGTTTAATTTGGCTTTTCGTCAATAAATAAATAACCATAATAATAATCTTTCTGCAATCTGCAGTTTGGTTAAGAGCTATGTAATGCATTGCATACCTTGTTAAATGTCATGGCACCAACATGAGATTCATTACTATTTACTGCAGCAGTAATAAATAGATTATAAACAGAACTACTTGTCCCATTGACACTTGTTAGGTGTCTAAATGTAATTTAGACAATTTGAAAATGTAACAAAGCAAAATAAACACGAACAAAATGAAGTCAGTCAAATGTCATAACGTCTTTACAATTCATACTTTACATAATCATCCATTTTGTTTCTAATTACTTTGCACTATTTGTGCTATTTTACAACTCACTCAGTGCCTGACTTGACATTTATACATTTTCTAGACTTGTTGTCTTTGATCATAGTTGTTATTTCTATTTCTCTGTAAGTAAATCGAGAAAGGTGCAAGAAAAGAGAGTCAAATTCCTTGTTTGTGCGCACGTTCTTGGCCAATAAAATAATTCTGATTCTGATGTCTTTGTGCCTCATATAATGTAACAACACAATGTTCTTTTCAGATGAAAAAATACATTGAACATTTTATGAGTATGAAATATATCAAGACCTGATATACCAAATGAATATGCTCTGATAAGGCCAGTCTTACCATTTTTCTGAATAGGGCATTATTGTTAGAATTCATACCAAACTGGTACTATGTCATTTTAACAAATGGTGTTAGTTATCAAACGCAAACAGTGTTTTATATGTGTGACTATATAATATGCACTGCGGTACATACTGCTTTTGTATATCATTTATTTTAAAAGCCTTGTTTGTAGGACAGTTCATCTATAATAACACAGAGTAATATCTGCATCTCTACATGCATTGTTAATTCTAAATCTGAGGAAATTTAATTGATAAATGTACTTCCTTCCAAACTGCTTGTTGGTGAAGAGAAGTGCCTTTTCATCTATACTGTTTAGTTTCCCTATTTGCTTGTCATGATTGTAACTACATGAGGACACTCACAGACAAACAGGAATGAGTAAAGTACTGTCACTGATTCATGTTATAAATAGTTTAGAGAAATGTAATGAATGCATATTCAATCATCACTTCTTTAAATGGTAAACACAGACTTTATTATCATACTTATGATTTTGAATATGTAGCAGCAACCTTGAGAAAGGTGTACAATGATCAGAAAACAATCATCTTGTAATTTGCTTCCAGTCCAGCAGAAAAACTGGAGTTTGTATCGCTAAAACATTCACTTCAAATGGTCACTTCTTAAGGACAACTGAGGTTCTCCATCGACAGCAGAGATTTTTCAAGAGGACGGGTCTGATTGTTTGATCCTTCAGTCCATAGATGAGAGTACCTAGACACCTTGGAAGGATAATCAATAACACAAAGCATATATTGTAAACCCGTAAAAGGGCAGATCTATTCACAGTTCTGGCTATGGCTATAATGATGGTGGAGAACAAGGAGGAGGTGAGAACCAGGGTTAGCTGAATCAGGTGAAGCAGAAGCGTTTGAAGAGCCTTTTTGGCTGACTCTTTGTCTGTTGAGGCAGACCTGGCAACTCGCGCGACACCAATGTAGGAGCCGATGATTGCTACACCCACTGACAGAAAGAGAGTGCTGACATACACTTTTTCAAATTCATCAAAGATTAGGGGGAAAAAAAAACCTTCTTTAGAGCAAAAGTCATTCATTTGCAGATTCATGGAGATTGTTGCGAACAAATATACCAACATAAAAACTCGAATGAGGATGTAGATGAAACTGAAAGTCCACACAGCAGCAATGGCTGTGCCTGTGCTCCTCACTGTGAAGATGGTAGCATGCCTCAGTGGATGGCACACAGACACATATCTCTCAAGTGACATCACAGCAAGTGTGAGAGGAGAGACTGACTCTATGAAAACTGTGAACAACACGAGGACACCACATGCATAGTATGGAATTTTCAACAACAAACAAGCCAATAAGTAAAGCAGAAGGTTTGGTACCTGCTGATAAGTGTCCCCAAAGATCAGGCTGAACAGTAGGATATGTCGGGATGTTTCACAAAACACCTGCTTACTCCTCAGGGTGAACAGCAAAACACAGTTAATGTAAAAGAAAGAGCAGATAGACCCAAAAATTAATAATCCGAAGAACAATATCTCATATGGGTCTAAACCCGGCAGACTCGTAGTGACATTGGTCTTAGGCTGCAGCAAAGACAACATTATACTTTTGCTTGCTGTAGTTGTACTAGTGAACTATATAACATACAAAGTGAAGCTTATGATGCCAAAAAAGCTAAAAGAATCATCCACTTCCATCACCATGAAGTCCTTCGGAGTGCAGAACCCCAAATTATCCATCAGTGTTGAGCAGTCAAGTCAGGAAATCAGAGGCCACGTTCATTTCCACAAGGGCAGAGCTGATCTTCTGCTGTTTTTTTCCTGCAGAGTACTGTATATATGCTTTGTCCCCAAGCCACCCACATTGGACATCATTACGTCAGCAGGGTCATCATTTGCACTTTCACACCGCCAGGTAGGGTGTGTCGATCCAGCTTTATTCGCAAACAAGGAATTTGACTTTGTTTTTTTCTGTTGTTCTCAGCGTACACACACAGAAAAACATATAAAAACTGACAGCTGGTGGGATAAGGGAGGCATAAACATTTAACTTATATATACAAGTATAAATATAAATATAAATACATATATATACAAAAGTACATATATAAACATAAAAACACAACAACAATGAAATGGAATACTAGAGCAGAATGGAGGTAATTGTGCAATGGAGGGGCTATTGTAGAATGTCTGATTAATTGTTCATCAGATTGATGGCCAGAGGAAAGAAGCTGTCTGGTGTCTGGTTGTTTTGGCGTACACTGCTCTGTAGCGCCGTGGTGGGAATGAGTTTGCCTAGTCAGCGTAGTGGCATGAATTGGCGAGCAGGAAAGTGAACAAACCGTATTCCTGAAGAAGGGGGAACGGGAACAAGCATGTGTTGCTGTGCTCCTCCAGGCCGTATCCATTCCAATCTACCAGGTACAGGTGGATCAGCAGTGCACATCAGGGCCGGGTGGTTGTCGATGATGGCTGAGCAGCAGGACAAGACCGGTGGAGACAGGTTTTGGTATAACACGTGGAACGTGGCATCAATCCGCAAGAGTTAGGGAGCTTGAGCCAACCAACCAGACTGAATAGTTAATAACAGATTCTATTTCATAGACGGGACAGCAAATCCCGTCGGCCTGAGAAGGGAAAAGACGAGGCTGATAACCCAGGGAGCACTGACATACCTGTAGCAGAACTGGACATGTTAATCAGTTCATATTATTAGCAAATGTAAAAGTTTCTCATATTACTGTTAGGCTGATGATATACATCTGTATTTATCTTTTAAGCCTGATGAGATTGACAACCTGACTGTTTTGCTGTCTGATTGCCATTAAGGACTGGATGGCTAACAACATGTTTTATAGTTAAATGCAGTTAAGTGTGATATCCTTCTATCCATCCAAGTGGCTCAGTGTATAGGGTTCCATTCTTCCGCTGTAAAGGGCAAATCTTAGAAATATTAGCGATACGTTTAGTCAGGCAAAGTACTTTGAAGAACATATCAAATGGTTTCTTCCATACAACAAACATGGCCACACATCACACCGATCTTATCTTCTTTACATAGGCTTCCCATCAACTTCAGGATTCTTTTTTTTAATAGCCCTGCGTTGTCAGTAAGCTATGTACATATCTGACCTGCTCCATCCTTATATCACCAGTAGGTCACTTAGGTCTTCTGACCTTGGCTTACTGGTTGTCCCTCGAGCCTGACTGAAGACAAAAGGTGACAGTGCCTTTGAAGAGGTGTATCCAACCTTTGGAATGCTCTTCCTATAGACATTCGATTTGGAACCTCTATTGACACCTTTAAAAAGAAGCTTAAGAATCAATTATTAAAACTTTCAGTTGTCTCACCTCCTGCTAACATTTGAAATTTTGTGTTTTATGGACTTTTTATTCTTGCAAATAACTTTGTGATCTTTCTCCATGAAAGGTGCTACACTAAATCTACTTTACTGACTTACTTACTGACTTGCTTACTTATATTTTGCTGACTGCACCTGCTCAAACGGTCTGTGTTTAATTTGGCTTTTCGTCAATAAATAAATAACCATAATAATAATCTTTCTGCAATCTGCAGTTTGGTTAAGAGCTATGTAATGCATTGCATACCTTGTTAAATGTCATGGCACCAACATGAGATTCATTACTATTTACTGCAGCAGTAATAAATAGATTATAAACAGAACTACTTGTCCCATTGACACTTGTTAGGTGTTTAAATGTAATTTAGACAATTTGAAAATGTAACAAAGCAAAATAAACACGAACAAAATGAAGTCAGTCAAATGTCATAACATCTTTACAATTCATACTTTACATAATCATCCATTTTGTTTCTAATTACTTTGCACTATTTGTGCTATTTTACAACTCACTCAGTGCCTGACTTGACATTTATACATTTTCTAGACTTGTTGTCTTTGATCATAGTTGTTATTTCTATTTCTCTGTAAGTAAATCGAGAAAGGTGCAAGAAAAGAGAGTCAAATTCCTTGTTTGTGCGCACGTTCTTGGCCAATAAAATAATTCTGATTCTGATGTCTTTGTGCCTCATATAATGTAACAACACAATGTTCTTTTCAGATGAAAAAATACATTGAACATTTTATGAGTATGAAATATATCAAGACCTGATATACCAAATGAATATGCTCTGATAAGGCCAGTCTTACCATTTTTCTGAATAGGGCATTATTGTTAGAATTCATACCAAACTGGTACTATGTCATTTTAACAAATGGTGTTAGTTATCAAACGCAAACAGTGTTTTATATGTGTGACTATATAATATGCACTGCGGTACATACTGCTTTTGTATATCATTTATTTTAAAAGCCTTGTTTGTAGGACAGTTCATCTATAATAACACAGAGTAATATCTGCATCTCTACATGCATTGTTAATTCTAAATCTGAGGAAATTTAATTGATAAATGTACTTCCTTCCAAACTGCTTGTTGGTGAAGAGAAGTGCCTTTTCATCTATACTGTTTAGTTTCCCTATTTGCTTGTCATGATTGTAACTACATGAGGACACTCACAGACAAACAGGAATGAGTAAAGTACTGTCACTGATTCATGTTATAAATAGTTTAGAGAAATGTAATGAATGCATATTCAATCATCACTTCTTTAAATGGTAAACACAGACTTTTATTATCATACTTATGATTTTGAATATGTAGCAGCAACCTTGAGAAAGGTGTACAATGATCAGAAAACAATCATCTTGTAATTTGCTTCCAGTCCAGCAGAAAAACTGGAGTTTGTATCGCTAAAACATTCACTTCAAATGGTCACTTCTTAAGGACAACTGAGGTTCTCCATCGACAGCAGAGATTTTTCAAGAGGACGGGTCTGATTGTTTGATCCTTCAGTCCATAGATGAGAGTACCTAGACACCTTGGAAGGATAATCAATAACACAAAGCATATATTGTAAACCCGTAAAAGGGCAGATCTATTCACAGTTCTGGCTATGGCTATAATGATGGTGGAGAACAAGGAGGAGGTGAGAACCAGGGTTAGCTGAATCAGGTGAAGCAGAAGCGTTTGAAGAGCCTTTTTGGCTGACTCTTTGTCTGTTGAGGCAGACCTGGCAACTCGCGCGACACCAATGTAGGAGCCGATGATTGCTACACCCACTGACAGAAAGAGAGTGCTGACATACACTTTTTCAAATTCAACAAAGATTAGGGGGAAAAAAAACCCTTCTTTAGAGCAAAAGTCATTCATTTGCAGATTCATGGAGATTGTTGCGAACAAATATACCAACATAAAAACTCGAATGAGGATGTAGATGAAACTGAAAGTCCACACAGCAGCAATGGCTGTGCCTGTGCTCCTCACTGTGAAGATGGTAGCATGCCTCAGTGGATGGCACACAGACACATATCTCTCAAGTGACATCACAGCAAGTGTGAGAGGAGAGACTGACTCTATGAAAACTATGAACAACACGAGGACACCACATGCATAGTATGGAATTTTCAACAACAAACAAGCCAATAAGTAAAGCAGAAGGTTTGGTACCTGCTGATAAGTGTCCCCAAAGATCAGGCTGAACAGTAGGATATGTCGGGATGTTTCACAAAACACCTGCTTACTCCTCAGGGTGAACAGCAAAACACAGTTAATGTAGAAGAAAGAGCAGATAGACCCAAAAATTAATAATCCGAAGAACAATATCTCATATGGGTCTGAACCCGTCAGACTCGTAGTGATATTGGTCTTAGGCTGCAGCAAAGACAACATTATACTTTTGCTTGCTGTAGTTGTACTAGTGAACTATATAACATACAAAGTGAAGCTTATGATGCCAAAAAAGCTAAAAGAATCATCCACTTCCATCACCATGAAGTCCTTCGGAGTGCAGAACCCCAAATTATCCATCAGTGTCGAGCAGTCAAGTCAGGAAATCAGAGGCCACGTTCATTTCCACAAGGGCAGAGCTGATCTTCTGCTGTTTTTTTCCTGCAGAGTACTGTATATATGCTTTGTCCCCAAGCCACCCACATTGGACATCATTACGTCAGCAGGGTCATCATTTGCACTTTCACACCGCCAGGTAGGGTGTGTCGATCCAGCTTTATTCGCAAACAAGGAATTTGACTTTGTTTTTTTCTGTTGTTCTCAGCGTACACACACAGAAAAACATATAAAAACTGACAGCTGGTGGGATAAGGGAGGCATAAACATTTAACTTATATATACAAGTATAAATATAAATATAAATACATATATATACAAAAGTACATATATAAACATAAAAACACAACAACAATGAAATGGAATACTAGAGCAGAATGGAGGTAATTGTGCAATGGAGGGGCTATTGTAGAATGTCTGATTAATTGTTCATCAGATTGATGGCCAGAGGAAAGAAGCTGTCTGGTGTCTGGTTGTTTTGGCGTACACTGCTCTGTAGCGCCGTGGTGGGAATGAGTTTGCCTAGTCAGCGTAGTGGCATGAATTGGCGAGCAGGAAAGTGAACAAACCGTATTCCTGAAGAAGGGGGAACGGGAACAAGCATGTGTTGCTGTGCTCCTCCAGGCCGTATCCATTCCAATCTACCAGGTACAGGTGGATCAGCAGTGCACATCAGGGCCGGGTGGTTGTCGATGATGGCTGAGCAGCAGGACAAGACCGGTGGAGACAGGTTTTGGTATAACACGTGGAACGTGGCATCAATCCGCAAGAGTTAGGGAGCTTGAGCCAACCAACCAGACTGAATAGTTAATAACAGATTCTATTTCATAGACGGGACAGCAAATCCCGTCGGCCTGAGAAGGGAAAAGACGAGGCTGATAACCCAGGGAGCACTGACATACCTGTAGCAGAACTGGACATGTTAATCAGTTCATATTATTAGCAAATGTAAAAGTTTCTCATATTACTGTTAGGCTGATGATATACATCTGTATTTATCTTTTAAGCCTGATGAGATTGACAACCTGACTGTTTTGCTGTCTGATTGCCATTAAGGACTGGATGGCTAACAACATGTTTTATAGTTAAATGCAGTTAAGTGTGATATCCTTCTATCCATCCAAGGTGGCTCAGTGTATAGGGTTCCATTCTTCCGCTGTAAAGGGCAAATCTTAGAAATATTAGCGATACGTTTAGTCAGGCAAAGTACTTTGAAGAACATATCAAATGGTTTCTTCCATACAACAAACATGGCCACACATCACACCGATCTTATCTTCTTTACATAGGCTTCCCATCAACTTCAGGATTCTTTTTTTTAATAGCCCTGCGTTGTCAGTAAGCTATGTACATATCTGACCTGCTCCATCCTTATATCACCAGTAGGTCACTTAGGTCTTCTGACCTTGGCTTACTGGTTGTCCCTCGAGCCTGACTGAAGACAAAAGGTGACAGTGCCTTTGAAGAGGTGTATCCAACCTTTGGAATGCTCTTCCTATAGACATTCGATTTGGAACCTCTATTGACACCTTTAAAAAGAAGCTTAAGAATCAATTATTAAAACTTTCAGTTGTCTCACCTCCTGCTAACATTTGAAATTTTGTGTTTTATGGACTTTTTATTCTTGCAAATAACTTTGTGATCTTTCTCCATGAAAGGTGCTACACTAAATCTACTTTACTGACTTACTTACTGACTTGCTTACTTATATTTTGCTGACTGCACCTGCTCAAACGGTCTGTGTTTAATTTGGCTTTTCGTCAATAAATAAATAACCATAATAATAATCTTTCTGCAATCTGCAGTTTGGTTAAGAGCTATGTAATGCATTGCATACCTTGTTAAATGTCATGGCACCAACATGAGATTCATTACTATTTACTGCAGCAGTAATAAATAGATTATAAACAGAACTACTTGTCCCATTGACACTTGTTAGGTGTCTAAATGTAATTTAGACAATTTGAAAATGTAACAAAGCAAAATAAACACGAACAAAATGAAGTCAGTCAAATGTCATAACGTCTTTACAATTCATACTTTACATAATCATCCATTTTGTTTCTAATTACTTTGCACTATTTGTGCTATTTTACAACTCACTCAGTGCCTGACTTGACATTTATACATTTTCTAGACTTGTTGTCTTTGATCATAGTTGTTATTTCTATTTCTCTGTAAGTAAATCGAGAAAGGTGCAAGAAAAGAGAGTCAAATTCCTTGTTTGTGCGCACGTTCTTGGCCAATAAAATAATTCTGATTCTGATGTCTTTGTGCCTCATATAATGTAACAACACAATGTTCTTTTCAGATGAAAAAATACATTGAACATTTTATGAGTATGAAATATATCAAGACCTGATATACCAAATGAATATGCTCTGATAAGGCCAGTCTTACCATTTTTCTGAATAGGGCATTATTGTTAGAAGTCATACCAAACTGGTACTATGTCATTTTAACAAATGGTGTTAGTTATCAAACGCAAACAGTGTTTTATATGTGTGACTATATAATATGCACTGCGGTACATACTGCTTTTGTATATCATTTATTTTAAAAGCCTTGTTTGTAGGACAGTTCATCTATAATAACACAGAGTAATATCTGCATCTCTACATGCATTGTTAATTCTAAATCTGAGGAAATTTAATTGATAAATGTACTTCCTTCCAAACTGCTTGTTGGTGAAGAGAAGTGCCTTTTCATCTATACTGTTTAGTTTCCCTATTTGCTTGTCATGATTGTAACTACATGAGGACACTCACAGACAAACAGGAATGAGTAAAGTACTGTCACTGATTCATGTTATAAATAGTTTAGAGAAATGTAATGAATGCATATTCAATCATCACTTCTTTAAATGGTAAACACAGACCTTTATTATCATACTTATGATTTTGAATATGTAGCAGCAACCTTGAGAAAGGTGTACAATGATCAGAAAACAATCATCTTGTAATTTGCTTTAGTCCAGCAGAAAAACTGGAGTTTGTATCGCTAAAACATTCACTTCAAATGGTCACTTCTTAAGGACAACTGAGGTTCTCCATCGACAGCAGAGATTTTTCAAGAGGACGGGTCTGATTGTTTGATCCTTCAGTCCATAGATGAGAGTACCTAGACACCTTGGAAGGATAATGAATAACACAAAGCATATATTGTAAACCCGTAAAAGGGCAGATCTATTCACAGTTCTGGCTATGGCTATAATGATGGTGGAGAACAAGGAGGAGGTGAGAACCAGGGTTAGCTGAATCAGGTGAAGCAGAAGCGTTTGAAGAGCCTTTTTGGCTGACTCTTTGTCTGTTGAGGCAGACCTGGCAACTCGCGCGACACCAATGTAGGAGCCGATGATTGCTACACCCACTGACAGAAAGAGAGTGCTGACATACACTTTTTCAAATTCATCAAAGATTAGGGGAAAAAAAACCTTCTTTAGAGCAAAAGTCATTCATTTGCAGATTCATGGAGATTGTTGCGAACAAATATACCAACATAAAAACTCGAATGAGGATGTAGATGAAACTGAAAGTCCACACAGCAGCAATGGCTGTGCCTGTGCTCCTCACTGTGAAGATGGTAGCATGCCTCAGTGGATGGCACACAGACACATATCTCTCAAGTGACATCACAGCAAGTGTGAGAGGAGAGACTGACTCTATGAAAACTGTGAACAACACGAGGACACCACATGCATAGTATGGAATTTTCAACAACAAACAAGCCAATAAGTAAAGCAGAAGGTTTGGTACCTGCTGATAAGTGTCCCCAAAGATCAGGCTGAACAGTAGGATATGTCGGGATGTTTCACAAAACACCTGCTTACTCCTCAGGGTGAACAGCAAAACACAGTTAATGTAAAAGAAAGAGCAGATAGACCCAAAAATTAATAATCCGAAGAACAATATCTCATATGGGTCTAAACCCGGCAGACTCGTAGTGATATTGGTCTTAGGCTGCAGCAAAGACAACATTATACTTTTGCTTGCTGTAGTTGTACTAGTGAACTATATAACATACAAAGTGAAGCTTATGATGCCAAAAAAGCTAAAAGAATCATCCACTTCCATCACCATGAAGTCCTTCGGAGTGCAGAAGCCCAAATTATCCATCAGTGTTGAGCAGTCAAGTCAGGAAATCAGAGGCCACGTTCATTTCCACAAGGGCAGAGCTGATCTTCTGCTGTTTTTTTCCTGCAGAGTACTGTATATATGCTTTGTCCCCAAGCCACCCACATTGGACATCATTACGTCAGCAGGGTCATCATTTGCACTTTCACACCGCCAGGTAGGGTGTGTCGATCCAGCTTTATTCGCAAACAAGGAATTTGACTTTGTTTTTTTCTGTTGTTCTCAGCGTACACACACAGAAAAACATATAAAAACTGACAGCTGGTGGGATAAGGGAGGCATAAACATTTAACTTATATATACAAGTATAAATATAAATATAAATACATATATATACAAAAGTACATATATAAACATAAAAACACAACAACAATGAAATGGAATACTAGAGCAGAATGGAGGTAATTGTGCAATGGAGGGGCTATTGTAGAATGTCTGATTAATTGTTCATCAGATTGATGGCCAGAGGAAAGAAGCTGTCTGGTGTCTGGTTGTTTTGGCGTACACTGCTCTGTAGCGCCGTGGTGGGAATGAGTTTGCCTAGTCAGCGTAGTGGCATGAATTGGCGAGCAGGAAAGTGAACAAACCGTATTCCTGAAGAAGGGGAACGGGAACAAGCATGTGTTGCTGTGCTCCTCCAGGCCGTATCCATTCCAATCTACCAGGTACAGGTGGATCAGCAGTGCACATCAGGGCCGGGTGGTTGTCGATGATGGCTGAGCAGCAGGACAAGACCGGTGGAGACAGGTTTTGGTATAACACGTGGAACGTGGCATCAATCCGCAAGAGTTAGGGAGCTTGAGCCAACCAACCAGACTGAATAGTTAATAACAGATTCTATTTCATAGACGGGACAGCAAATCCCGTCGGCCTGAGAAGGGAAAAGACGAGGCTGATAACCCAGGGAGCACTGACATACCTGTAGCAGAACTGGACATGTTAATCAGTTCATATTATTAGCAAATGTAAAAGTTTCTCATATTACTGTTAGGCTGATGATATACATCTGTATTTATCTTTTAAGCCTGATGAGATTGACAACCTGACTGTTTTGCTGTCCGATTGCCATTAAGGACTGGATGACTAACAACATGTTTTACAGTTAAATGCAGTTAAGTGTGATATCCTTCTATCCATCCAAGGTGGCTCAGTGTATAGGGTTCCATTCTTCCGCTGTAAAGGGCAAATCTTAGAAATATTAGCGATACGTTTAGTCAGGCAAAGTACTTTGAAGAACATATCAAATGGTTTCTTCCATACAACAAACATGGCCACACATCACACCGATCTTATCTTCTTTACATAGGCTTCCCATCAACTTCAGGATTCTTTTTTTTAATAGCCCTGCGTTGTCAGTAAGCTATGTACATATCTGACCTGCTCCATCCTTATATCACCAGTAGGTCACTTAGGTCTTCTGACCTTGGCTTACTGGTTGTCCCTCGAGCCTGACTGAAGACAAAAGGTGACAGTGCCTTTGAAGAGGTGTATCCAACCTTTGGAATGCTCTTCCTATAGACATTCGATTTGGAACCTCTATTGACACCTTTAAAAAGAAGCTTAAGAATCAATTATTAAAACTTTCAGTTGTCTCACCTCCTGCTAACATTTGAAATTTTGTGTTTTATGGACTTTTTATTCTTGCAAATAACTTTGTGATCTTTCTCCATGAAAGGTGCTACACTAAATCTACTTTACTGACTTACTTACTGACTTGCTTACTTATATTTTGCTGACTGCACCTGCTCAAACGGTCTGTGTTTAATTTGGCTTTTCGTCAATAAATAAATAACCATAATAATAATCTTTCTGCAATCTGCAGTTTGGTTAAGAGCTATGTAATGCATTGCATACCTTGTTAAATGTCATGGCACCAACATGAGATTCATTACTATTTACTGCAGCAGTAATAAATAGATTATAAACAGAACTACTTGTCCCATTGACACTTGTTAGGTGTCTAAATGTAATTTAGACAATTTGAAAATGTAACAAAGCAAAATAAACACGAACAAAATGAAGTCAGTCAAATGTCATAACATCTTTACAATTCATACTTTACATAATCATCCATTTTGTTTCTAATTACTTTGCACTATTTGTGCTATTTTACAACTCACTCAGTGCCTGACTTGACATTTATACATTTTCTAGACTTGTTGTCTTTGATCATAGTTGTTATTTCTATTTCTCTGTAAGTAAATCGAGAAAGGTGCAAGAAAAGAGAGTCAAATTCCTTGTTTGTGCGCACGTTCTTGGCCAATAAAATAATTCTGATTCTGATGTCTTTGTGCCTCATATAATGTAACAACACAATGTTCTTTTCAGATGAAAAAATACATTGAACATTTTATGAGTATGAAATATATCAAGACCTGATATACCAAATGAATATGCTCTGATAAGGCCAGTCTTACCATTTTTCTGAATAGGGCATTATTGTTAGAATTCATACCAAACTGGTACTATGTCATTTTAACAAATGGTGTTAGTTATCAAACGCAAACAGTGTTTTATATGTGTGACTATATAATATGCACTGCGGTACATACTGCTTTTGTATATCATTTATTTTAAAAGCCTTGTTTGTAGGACAGTTCATCTATAATAACACAGAGTAATATCTGCATCTCTACATGCATTGTTAATTCTAAATCTGAGGAAATTTAATTGATAAATGTACTTCCTTCCAAACTGCTTGTTGGTGAAGAGAAGTGCCTTTTCATCTATACTGTTTAGTTTCCCTATTTGCTTGTCATGATTGTAACTACATGAGGACACTCACAGACAAACAGGAATGAGTAAAGTACTGTCACTGATTCATGTTATAAATAGTTTAGAGAAATGTAATGAATGCATATTCAATCATCACTTCTTTAAATGGTAAACACAGACCTTTATTATCATACTTATGATTTTGAATATGTAGCAGCAACCTTGAGAAAGGTGTACAATGATCAGAAAACAATCATCTTGTAATTTGCTTCCAGTCCAGCAGAAAAACTGGAGTTTGTATCGCTAAAACATTCACTTCAAATGGTCACTTCTTAAGGACAACTGAGGTTCTCCATCGACAGCAGAGATTTTTCAAGAGGACGGGTCTGATTGTTTGATCCTTCAGTCCATAGATGAGAGTACCTAGACACCTTGGAAGGATAATCAATAACACAAAGCATATATTGTAAACCCGTAAAAGGGCAGATCTATTCACAGTTCTGGCTATGGCTATAATGATGGTGGAGAACAAGGAGGAGGTGAGAACCAGGGTTAGCTGAATCAGGTGAAGCAGAAGCGTTTGAAGAGCCTTTTGGCTGACTCTTTGTCTGTTGAGGCAGACCTGGCAACTCGCGCGACACCAATGTAGGAGCCGATGATTGCTACACCCACTGACAGAAAGAGAGTGCTGACATACACTTTTTCAAATTCAACAAAGATTAGGGGGAAAAAAACCCTTCTTTAGAGCAAAAGTCATTCATTTGCAGATTCATGGAGATTGTTGCGAACAAATATACCAACATAAAAACTCGAATGAGGATGTAGATGAAACTGAAAGTCCACACAGCAGCAATGGCTGTGCCTGTGCTCCTCACTGTGAAGATGGTAGCATGCCTCAGTGGATGGCACACAGACACATATCTCTCAAGTGACATCACAGCAAGTGTGAGAGGAGAGACTGACTCTATGAAAACTATGAACAACACGAGGACACCACATGCATAGTATGGAATTTTCAACAACAAACAAGCCAATAAGTAAAGCAGAAGGTTTGGTACCTGCTGATAAGTGTCCCCAAAGATCAGGCTGAACAGTAGGATATGTCGGGATGTTTCACAAAACACCTGCTTACTCCTCAGGGTGAACAGCAAAACACAGTTAATGTAGAAGAAAGAGCAGATAGACCCAAAAATTAATAATCCGAAGAACAATATCTCATATGGGTCTGAACCCGTCAGACTCGTAGTGATATTGGTCTTAGGCTGCAGCAAAGACAACATTATACTTTTGCTTGCTGTAGTTGTACTAGTGAACTATATAACATACAAAGTGAAGCTTATGATGCCAAAAAAGCTAAAAGAATCATCCACTTCCATCACCATGAAGTCCTTCGGAGTGCAGAACCCCAAATTATCCATCAGTGTTGAGCAGTCAAGTCAGGAAATCAGAGGCCACGTTCATTTCCACAAGGGCAGAGCTGATCTTCTGCTGTTTTTTTCCTGCAGAGTACTGTATATATGCTTTGTCCCCAAGCCACCCACATTGGACATCATTACGTCAGCAGGGTCATCATTTGCACTTTCACACCGCCAGGTAGGGTGTGTCGATCCAGCTTTATTCGCAAACAAGGAATTTGACTTTGTTTTTTTCTGTTGTTCTCAGCGTACACACACAGAAAAACATATAAAAACTGACAGCTGGTGGGATAAGGGAGGCATAAACATTTAACTTATATATACAAGTATAAATATAAATATAAATACATATATATACAAAAGTACATATATAAACATAAAAACACAACAACAATGAAATGGAATACTAGAGCAGAATGGAGGTAATTGTGCAATGGAGGGGCTATTGTAGAATGTCTGATTAATTGTTCATCAGATTGATGGCCAGAGGAAAGAAGCTGTCTGGTGTCTGGTTGTTTTGGCGTACACTGCTCTGTAGCGCCGTGGTGGGAATGAGTTTGCCTAGTCAGCGTAGTGGCATGAATTGGCGAGCAGGAAAGTGAACAAACCGTATTCCTGAAGAAGGGGGAACGGGAACAAGCATGTGTTGCTGTGCTCCTCCAGGCCGTATCCATTCCAATCTACCAGGTACAGGTGGATCAGCAGTGCACATCAGGGCCGGGTGGTTGTCGATGATGGCTGAGCAGCAGGACAAGACCGGTGGAGACAGGTTTTGGTATAACACGTGGAATGTGGCATCAATCTGCAAGAGTTAGGGAGCTTGAGCCAACCAACCAGACTGAATAGTTAATAACAGATTCTATTTTTATTTCATAGACGGGACAGCAAATCCCGTCGGCCTGAGAAGGGAAAAGACGAGGCTGATAACCCAGGGAGCACTGACATACCTGTAGCAGAACTGGACATGTTAATCAGTTCATATTATTAGCAAATGTAAAAGTTTCTCATATTACTGTTAGGCTGATGATATACATCTGTATTTATCTTTTAAGCCTGATGAGATTGACAACCTGACTGTTTTGCTGTCTGATTGCCATTAAGGACTGGATGGCTAACAACATGTTTTACAGTTAAATGCAGTTAAGTGTGATATCCTTCTATCCATCCAAGGTGGCTCAGTGTATAGGGTTCCATTCTTCCGCTGTAAAGGGCAAATCTTAGAAATATTAGCGATACGTTTAGTCAGGCAAAGTACTTTGAAGAACATATCAAATGGTTTCTTCCATACAACAAACATGGCCACACATCACACCGATCTTATCTTCTTTACATAGGCTTCCCATCAACTTCAGGATTCTTTTTTTTTAATAGCCCTGCGTTGTCAGTAAGCTATGTACATATCTGACCTGCTCCATCCTTATATCACCAGTAGGTCACTTAGGTCTTCTGACCTTGGCTTACTGGTTGTCCCTCGAGCCTGACTGAAGACAAAAGGTGACAGTGCCTTTGAAGAGGTGGATCCAACCTTTGGAATGCTCTTCCTATAGACATTCGATTTGGAACCTCTATTGACACCTTTAAAAAGAAGCTTAAGAATCAATTATTAAAACTTTCAGTTGTCTCACCTCCTGCTAACATTTGAAATTTTGTGTTTTATGGACTTTTTATTCTTGCAAATAACTTTGTGATCTTTCTCCATGAAAGGTGCTACACTAAATCTACTTTACTGACTTACTTACTGACTTGCTTACTTATATTTTGCTGACTGCACCTGCTCAAACGGTCTGTGTTTAATTTGGCTTTTCGTCAATAAATAAATAACCATAATAATAATCTTTCTGCAATCTGCAGTTTGGTTAAGAGCTATGTAATGCATTGCATACCTTGTTAAATGTCATGGCACCAACATGAGATTCATTACTATTTACTGCAGCAGTAATAAATAGATTATAAACAGAACTACTTGTCCCATTGACACTTGTTAGGTGTTTAAATGTAATTTAGACAATTTGAAAATGTAACAAAGCAAAATAAACACGAACAAAATGAAGTCAGTCAAATGTCATAACATCTTTACAATTCATACTTTACATAATCATCCATTTTGTTTCTAATTACTTTGCACTATTTGTGCTATTTTACAACTCACTCAGTGCCTGACTTGACATTTATACATTTTCTAGACTTGTTGTCTTTGATCATAGTTGTTATTTCTATTTCTCTGTAAGTAAATCGAGAAAGGTGCAAGAAAAGAGAGTCAAATTCCTTGTTTGTGCGCACGTTCTTGGCCAATAAAATAATTCTGATTCTGATGTCTTTGTGCCTCATATAATGTAACAACACAATGTTCTTTTCAGATGAAAAAATACATTGAACATTTTATGAGTATGAAATATATCAAGACCTGATATACCAAATGAATATGCTCTGATAAGGCCAGTCTTACCATTTTTCTGAATAGGGCATTATTGTTAGAATTCATACCAAACTGGTACTATGTCATTTTAACAAATGGTGTTAGTTATCAAACGCAAACAGTGTTTTATATGTGTGACTATATAATATGCACTGCGGTACATACTGCTTTTGTATATCATTTATTTTAAAAGCCTTGTTTGTAGGACAGTTCATCTATAATAACACAGAGTAATATCTGCATCTCTACATGCATTGTTAATTCTAAATCTGAGGAAATTTAATTGATAAATGTACTTCCTTCCAAACTGCTTGTTGGTGAAGAGAAGTGCCTTTTCATCTATACTGTTTAGTTTCCCTATTTGCTTGTCATGATTGTAACTACATGAGGACACTCACAGACAAACAGGAATGAGTAAAGTACTGTCACTGATTCATGTTATAAATAGTTTAGAGAAATGTAATGAATGCATATTCAATCATCACTTCTTTAAATGGTAAACACAGACTTTTATTATCATACTTATGATTTTGAATATGTAGCAGCAACCTTGAGAAAGGTGTACAATGATCAGAAAACAATCATCTTGTAATTTGCTTCCAGTCCAGCAGAAAAACTGGAGTTTGTATCGCTAAAACATTCACTTCAAATGGTCACTTCTTAAGGACAACTGAGGTTCTCCATCGACAGCAGAGATTTTTCAAGAGGACGGGTCTGATTGTTTGATCCTTCAGTCCATAGATGAGAGTACCTAGACACCTTGGAAGGATAATCAATAACACAAAGCATATATTGTAAACCCGTAAAAGGGCAGATCTATTCACAGTTCTGGCTATGGCTATAATGATGGTGGAGAACAAGGAGGAGGTGAGAACCAGGGTTAGCTGAATCAGGTGAAGCAGAAGCGTTTGAAGAGCCTTTTTGGCTGACTCTTTGTTTGTTGAGGTAGACCTGGCAACTCGCGCGACACCAATGTAGGAGCCGATGATTGCTACACCCACTGACAGAAAGAGAGTGCTGACATACACTTTTTCAAATTCATCAAAGATTGGGGGGAAAAAAAACCCTTCTTTAGAGCAAAAGTCATTCATTTGCAGATTCATGGAGATTGTTGCGAACAAATATACCAACATAAAAACTCGAATGAGGATGTAGATGAAACTGAAAGTCCACACAGCAGCAATGGCTGTGCCTGTGCTCCTCACTGTGAAGATGGTAGCATGCCTCAGTGGATGGCACACAGACACATATCTCTCAAGTGACATCACAGCAAGTGTGAGAGGAGAGACTGACTCTATGAAAACTGAGAACAACACGAGGACACCACATGCATAGTATGGAATTTTCAACAACAAACAAGCCAATAAGTAAAGCAGAAGGTTTGGTACCTGCTGATAAGTGTCCCCAAAGATCAGGTTGAACAGTAGGATATGTCGGGATGTTTCACAAAACACCTGCTTACTCCTCAGGGTGAACAGCAAAACACAGTTAATGTAGAAGAAAGAGCAGATAGACCCAAAAATTAATAATCCGAAGAACAATATCTCATATGGGTCTGAACCCGGCAGACTCGTAGTGATATTGGTCTTAGGCTGCAGCAAAGACAACATTATACTTTTGCTAGTGAACTAGTGAACTATATAACATACAAAGTGAAGCTTATGATGCCAAAAAAGCTAAAAGAATCATCCACTTCCATCACCATGAAGTCCTTCGGAGTGCAGAACCCCAAATTATCCATCAGTGTCGAGCAGTCAAGTCAGGAAATCAGAGGCCACGTTCATTTCCACAAGGGCAGAGCTGATCTTCTGCTGTTTTTTTCCTGCAGAGTACTGTATATATGCTTTGTCCCCAAGCCACCCACATTGGACATCATTACGTCAGCAGGGTCATCATTTGCACTTTCACACCGCCAGGTAGGGTGTGTCGATCCAGCTTTATTCGCAAACAAGGAATTTGACTTTGTTTTTTTCTGTTGTTCTCAGCGTACACACACAGAAAAACATATAAAAACTGACAGCTGGTGGGATAAGGGAGGCATAAACATTTAACTTATATATACAAGTATAAATATAAATATAAATACATATATATACAAAAGTACATATATAAACATAAAAACACAACAACAATGAAATGGAATACTAGAGCAGAATGGAGGTAATTGTGCAATGGAGGGGCTATTGTAGAATGTCTGATTAATTGTTCATCAGATTGATGGCCAGAGGAAAGAAGCTGTCTGGTGTCTGGTTGTTTTGGCGTACACTGCTCTGTAGCGCCGTGGTGGGAATGAGTTTGCCTAGTCAGCGTAGTGGCATGAATTGGCGAGCAGGAAAGTGAACAAACCGTATTCCTGAAGAAGGGGGAACGGGAACAAGCATGTGTTGCTGTGCTCCTCCAGGCCGTATCCATTCCAATCTACCAGGTACAGGTGGATCAGCAGTGCACATCAGGGCCGGGTGGTTGTCGATGATGGCTGAGCAGCAGGACAAGACCGGTGGAGACAGGTTTTGGTATAACACGTGGAACGTGGCATCAATCCGCAAGAGTTAGGGAGCTTGAGCCAACCAACCAGACTGAATAGTTAATAACAGATTCTATTTCATAGACGGGACAGCAAATCCCGTCGGCCTGAGAAGGGAAAAGACGAGGCTGATAACCCAGGGAGCACTGACATACCTGTAGCAGAACTGGACATGAAATTGTGGGAATATTCCACCCAGGGTAGATGTTTGCTCCAGGTTAATGGGTTTTTCGGTGTGCAACACAACGAAGCGCAGCTCCCAGATTTTGGTTGGCCTAAAGCTAAGCCCTGCTTTCCCTTCCTCAGACGTCTTAACGGTTTGCCAGAAATTCCTACCAAAAGTCCTTCAAAGTCTGCTTGAACTCCTCCCATAGATAAGTTCTAGCTTTGGTGGCACAGCAACAGCCCTTCTGGATAACTGGTACATGTCTGCTATTTCCAGAGAACCCATGGGCCAACCAAGCCCGTAAAGACTTTTTCACTGCTGGTTTCCACCAGGTTCATAGGTTGCCGCCAGGACAGGAGTCAACGACCTTCCAACCCCAACTATTTTTGAAGTCTTAACAGACAGTGGACTCAGCCAGACGTTCCCTGTTCACCGCCACTACAGGTTTGGGTTTTGTTTTGGGTCAGTTGATAGCTCTGCTCCTAAAGAAATAAGGCCCCAGATCCGATGAATAATTTAACATAAGACCAAACACACACTCGCACTCAAGAGCATAAGCAGCTTCCTGTAGTCTTACCAAGAAGACCCAGACATATGGAGCTTTTTTCTTATCTTCTTTCAAGAGTGCGTACTTACAATTTGAGAGTGTGTCTCATTGATTTTATTTCATACTTTGTAACGCTTTACCCCATTACCGTGTCCCTCACACTCAAATACCAACTGCTTGTACTTGGATTGGCTCTTCTTCAGCTCAAAATGTATGCTTGCACTTTCCTCTGATCTAGCGTTCAGATTTCTCCTCGGCCCCTGGATTTTTTTGTGCAAAAATTGTGTATTCTCATTACTTCTCAGAGCATCCCTGAAGGGCTGTTGGTTTTTACGCCCCTTGTTTTTACAAGTTTTGTAATGAAATTACAATATACCTGTATTTAGGCTGTACTTTTCTTTTACTATAATTATTTGCTAAACCATTAGCTTTCTAATGCTAGCTCAAACTGAGGTGTTAACCGGCGCGGTCTGCCCCTTCTTTATATACATCCAGAGTCAGCCCCCTTTAATTGACTGACGCCACTCTCTGCCGGTATTATCTGATTCTCAGTGTCATAAGCGGCGACTACATGTGCCACTAACTATAACTTGCACCGCAGTTTGTTCTCCTCTAGGACACTGACAAATGGAGTGTGTAGCTATTTTTGAAAAGAGCTGTATTCAACATACTGAACATGAATATATAATCAAACAACTATAAGCTATGTAAATGTATAGTGGAGTTATGTCTACCTGAGCAGGGAATTAAGTCTCTCTCCCTCTGTAAGTGTTTTTATTCAAAGACTCTCCTTGCTTTGTTGACAGAGGCCGCCTGTGACAAATCAAACTTAGAAATTCTATTATCGTGACAATAATAATTCTGATACCTAACGCTTATTGATAAAGGAGTGATGATAATCCAGCACATGCTTTGAATTTCTTAGATATAGCTATTAACTTTTCTTAGCAGCATGGTTGCCATTCAGCAAATGACAGAACACACATTAAAACCATAAAGACTTGAGACTTGACTTGGCCTTGCAAAAAAGAATTTGCTGTATATCAAGCTTAACATAACGTATAAATTCCAGGTAAATTTGATCATGTTTGTCCTATGAGTCTTACTTCCCGTTTCCAGTAAGATACTGATACTATGACTCAATATTGGCAAGTAGATGTCCTTAGGCCTGGTCTTATATCAAGCATATGAACTTTCGGGCAGATTGGATAATGTAAAGCTTCCTGTTTCATGGCAAAACATGCCAATTGTCCGAACCCACCACGGCAACACCCTTTCATGAAAACTCAAAAGCGTAGCAATTTAGCATTGTGAAGGTCTTTAGATTTCGCTGGCTAACTTGAGGTGGAACCCTCCTCTTCCTGACCGCCAGGAAAAAATCTACATAAAATACAGGAAAACATACAAAACTTTGGCTGAATTCCAGTTAGGCTGAGTTAATGAAAGCCATGTAAAATATGTCTGAAATGATTGAATGATAAGAGCAATTTACGTGTCAAATTTGGTGAATTTTAATGCAACTTTATCCCGACCAATGCCTGCCATGCACAAAGGGCTTTAAACAATGTGTTGGGAGTCAAAAATTACAGGAAGCTATAGAGTTGAGGTGCAACACCCAATTGATATCAAACCAAATTTTTACTAGTTCGGACAAAAATCCAAAACGGCGTACCATTTCGATTCTGTCCCTTTGCAAAAAAATTGGATTTGACATGTGATGGCCATGTGTTGTTTTAAAAGATTTATACTAATAATACATGTGCACTGCTATTTTTTACGTTAAGTTTTATACTATTCTGCTTGAACATCTAATGCCCAAAACAAAACAGAAAACAAAACTAGAAAGAAGTCAGTAAAAGTTTGACTTCTGATAACTTTTCCAATGAATCCTATAGAGTGTTGTTGTTATGAAAATATTGTTTTTAGTTGGTTGAAATACTCTCAGGTATCACAGAAAGAAATCTCCACAGCTGACCCAATCCCTTGATGACTCATTACAACCCATTAAATATCCAAACCCCTTAGTCATCATCGCGTCTTCATTAAATATTGATAAGCCTCCTGTGGGTGTTAACAAGTTCAAAGTAGGTAAATGGAGAAACTTAAATATTCAATGTCTGTACTAACAAGTGAACTTAATCTTAAATTGCTGAACTTATATTCATACCTAACTATGAAGTTGTATTTCGTTGGAAATAAAATAAACGTCTATACATATTTTTCAAATTTCAACTGCCCTTGACAAGTTTGTATTGTTAAAACTGTTCTCCAGGCCTAAAGCGGGGGCTGGAACAGATACTAACATCTCTGTTGCCACTGCCTAAGACTGTTTCCCTGTTAGCCAACAAACAGTAGTGCATAGTAAGTTATACGGTCCAAAGTAATGCAAAGCATGTGTGTTATTTTGATTAAATAGGGAACATTATGCAATCACTGGAAAAGCCTTCAAGGTAAATGCTGCTCCAATGCTCTTGATTGGCTAGTTACTAGCTTCCTAACTCCTTGTTACATTGGCCTACCTTAGAGAGGAGCTAGCATCAAGGTACATCAGAACTCTGGACTCTACTTAAAACTATAACATCCATTGTGTGATTTGGAAGAAAAACTATTGGTTGTTAATAAGAATTACACGAGCCACAGTTTGCACGTTGGAAGGATTTGGTAATTGGACTAGGTTTAGTTAAACAACATCAGAATTAAGGTTTTAGATACAATCCTTAGAGCTTAAGCTTTAAGTTTTGTACGTCCTGCACTTTTCTAGAATGTGTGTTGTAAGTGAATTTCTCAAATGCATTCGGGTTGATGTATTCATAACTTGTTATTCATCAGAAAATCCTACACATAAAATTGCAGAAAAGCTCTGAAACCTAAGGATCTGTCTTTGATAGACTGCATCAAAAGATGGCATTCCAAGTCAACTGAAAAAATGGTTCCCAAAAGTCCGAGAGAATCCAGATGGAACGTCTTTAGAAAACGTGTTAAGTTATGTTTTGCTGAAGATGGCTTTTGAATAAATGAAAGATATTGTTAAAGCCGGCTAGACGACCTGCTAACTGCTGCTGGACCAGTGACATCATTAGTGTCTAAATGGACTGAACAGACTTTTTTCTTTCTTTGTGCAACCAAAAATAAATACTTTATTGTTCACATCGCTCATACCGTTCATGAAGTAGAAGAAGTTAAAAGCAATAATAATTACATAAAAATGTGCATACTTTATGTATTAGTTGAATATTTTTACTTAGAATTTCTCCTCGTAGACCTGTATTAAGGAAAACCATTATTTGATACATTTTCATTGTGCTCCTACAGTTCTTTTTGTGCTCTTTAATTTTAAACTTACCAGCACAAATGCTTCATGGACCCAAAGTTAGTGTTAAACCCTTCCAGTGATAGATAATAGCACGGCTTAATAGAGTCATAACCACAACGCCGTGACCAGTGACCAATCAGTCTGATATATCATCAGTAACATCACAATGATTACTTCCTAAACATTGACTCCTGCCCTATTAACCGCAATACATGTATGCATATGTTGTACATTTATTGTAATATATTGTATTGTTTTAAACTTATAGAAAACTTGACTCGTGCATATATATGTTTTATTTCTCATTTGATTGTTGGTGGCTAGGGCTTTTTATATATTTTGATATCACATTTATGTAAACACCTATTATTTATTTTTTTAAAGTCTGTTTATCTTTACCTTTCTCTGTCCGGCTTTGTGGTCTTTGTCCCCATCTGACATTTTCTATTTCTGTTTAAGTACATCGAGAGTACATCTGAGTCAAATTCCTTGTGTGTGCACACATTCTAAGAAAATAAGAATGATTCTATAAATCTAAAGGAAACAGCCGAGTATTGAAATGGCTGCTAAAATGTTGTATGCTGCAGATCCTTTAATTGTCAATGGATACTAAAACTATACTTTAATCCTTCGAAAAGATTCACTGATTTATGATATTGAAAGGCAAAAAGTTAAGGTGTCAGCAGTTCATTTGACCTTAGCCAACAACTGCCAAGTTTAGAGTCATGTTTGTTATGGTTGGGAAGTTTTCTTAATTGCTAGGGGTATTTTGCTAAACCTTGAGGGTAACTTGTTGTGGTAACGTTATTTTTCAGCTGCTGAAACCCTGAGGAGTTACAGAGAGATGCCCTCCCATCTAACCGAGTCTCCTGATAACTCATTAAGACACATTAAATATTTAAACCTTTACTCACAAATGTTTTCAGTAAATATTGGCATGATGAATGATTCCTGTGGGAGTTAATCCACATCTTCATGGAGACGGAATGACATGTACCTCTGAGAAGATAAAGTATGGCAAAGTTTAACTAAGTTGAAATAAGAAAAGTCCAAAGTAAATAGAGGAAAACAGGAATTTAATCTCCAATGTCTGACACCAAAAGGTGGTTGGCTGGTTCAAAACTGTGCTTACCCATCTAAAGAACTTCACAAGAACATTTTAGAAAGTGATAGATGTCTTCTTTGTCTGAAGTTGGGCTGCAACAAAGAGCAACATCTCTAGAAAGGAGATGCACTGATGACTTCTGGTGACTAGTAGTTCTCTTGAATACCTATGTTGAAGACACTTCCTGTAAGTCGCTTTGGATAAAAGCGTCTGCTAAATGACTGTAATGTAATGTAATGTAATGTCTCCACTACCCGTTCATTCTCTGTTTGCCAGCGTGGTGTACAAGTGCAAAGTTAGATACACTCTACACCAGGGGTGTCAAACTCAAATACACAGTGGGCCGAAATAAAGTCAAGGGCCAGATGGGTTCAACGTTTATTGAAAACTTATTGAAAGAACCTTAGTGCACATATTGAACCTGGAACTAACAAGGCCTATAGAGTATTGCCTATAAAACAACATTAATTATGAAATAAATGAAATAAAAATTATAAATACATAAATAAATAAAAATAAAAGTAATAAAATCAGTTTCATTAATTGCTTATGGCTCTATCTGCAGTTTTTCCAGAGTAATTTCAAGTGAAAACATTTTCTATAGGCAAACAACAGCCAAAAATAATTTACTTCAAAGAAAAATCAAATGTCCTGTAGTAGCAAGAGAAAAAAAATGCAAAAATGAAACTACATTAAAAACTGAAAATGCGTCAAAGCACCGTTTGCTGCTCTGTGATGCTCACTGGTCTGAGCCAGACACTTGGTGTCTCATCTTGGATACAAGTTCATCAGTGTCTGGGGTCAGGCTCTGAGCTGAGGAAATCCTCAGGACTGAGTGAAGGTGCTCATCAGTAAGACGAGTCCTGTGTGAAGTTTTGTTTATCTTCATCAAAGAGAACAGTTGTTCACACAAGTATGTGCTGCCAAACATAGAGAGCGTCTGAGCAGCCTGGGAGCGCAGCTGGGCCATTGTGTCGGGGATGAAACGTGGAAACTCTGCAGCGCCCACAGACTCATATTTTGCCTTCAGTGTGTCACTACATTGGAGCTCAATCAGCTCCATTTGGAGGTTTGATGGTGCGTTTTCCACGTCAGCTGCAAATGGATTACTGAGCAGTTCAAACCTGCTTTTTTGGGCTTCAAAATCGGCAAATCGCTGTGTGAAGTCAGCACCAAGTATGCCGAGTTTTTCAGCAAACTGTGTAGTTGGGAAGGCAGCGACCTGCTCTTTCATTGTTTGGCAGTGCGGAAAATGGCTCAAGTTTTCCTGCAGCATCTGCGTCTCCCACAGGCGCAGCTTGGTTTTAAAAGCCTTCACTGTAGCGTTAGGGCTATATACTGTACTATACTGGTTATATACTGTACTATACTGGTTATATACTGTACTATACTGGTTATATACTGTACTATACTGGTTATATACTGTACTATACTGGTTATATACTGTAGTACATGTCAGTGATGACACGGCCCCGCCCCTGAAGCTGCAGGTTGAGCGTTCAGGTGGCTTGTGATGTCACACAGAAACGCCACTTCACACAGAAACATTTTATTTGGGAGCTCTGTTGTGCCTTTCCCTTTGCTTTCCATGAACTCACAGATCTCCTCACGCAACTGGAAAAATCTTTCCAGCACCTTTCCCTGGCTTAGCCATCGCACCTCTGTGTGATAGGGCAAGTCACCATATTCTGTACTTAACTCCTCCAGAAAAGACTTGAACTGGCGGTGATTTAAACCTTTGGCTCTGATAAAGTTACGATGCTCATCACATGTTCCATTGTCAAGGCTTTGCCACACAACGACTCCTGGTGTATGATGCAGTGATAAGCTGTCAACTCACTTGTGACGTTTTCCTCCTTCATCTTTTCTCGGATCCTCCCCACCAATCCACTCTTTTGACCGCACATCGCAGGCGCTCCATCTGTTGTCAGTCCCACAAGTTTATCCCACGGCAGCCCCATGTTATCTACACATCTGGACACCTCTTCAAAGAGATGGCCTTAACAGCAGCCTGCTGTGACACCAGACTTCTTTTTAACTCCTCTACCTTCTGTAGCCTTTGTGTCGTGTCCAGATGCTCGTACCTGTCTCAGTGCTTCGTTTCATAGTGTCTTCTTATGTTGTATTCTTTCATTACAGCCACACTGTCTCCGCACAGAAGACACACAGCTTTGGCCTTTACATCCGCGAACATATACTGAGCCTCCCACCTGTCTTGAAAACTCCCGTTTTCAAATTCCACCTTTCGTTTAGCCATTTTTTGGGGAGAGGGATAGTTGACAGTTGACACAAGTGGTATGTAATACAGACTGTGAGCCGCGATTGACGTGCCGACACACGGACAGTGCATTGTGGGATTTGTAGTATTTTGGTGGTGCGTGCGATATACCGGCGGGCCAGTTCTAATAGTAAATAGATTTTATCATGCGGGCCAAAGATAATTCATTCACGGGCCGGATGTGGCCCGCGGGCCTTGAGTTTGACACATGTGCTCTACACAGTAACGTAAAGCAGTCTTTCCCAAAGACTGGGTCGGGACCCACAGTTGGGTCGCAGTAGATTGTATTAGGGTCGCAAGATAAATGAGCATTTCTTCCATAATCTTTTAACATTTATATCTGCATTACACCTTTAAACCACATGACTAACATGAAAGTTTGTATTTGTTCTGATAACTGTAGCCTACTTATAACATTGAATCTAATATTAGAGGCATGCGCACATTCTGTTTGTTTAACTGATAAGAAGAAATGTAAAGAATGACAGTCCGTTAATTCTGCCTAACTGCATTCATGTGGTCTAATTTAAATAGCATTTAACATGTGTTTTAGTTTTTAATGAATTTGGAAATGGCAGTGAAAATGTTCAGGAACATTCATTTACGCACAAATTAGCTCTTCTCATGATTAGATTGGAAGCCTTGTATAGATAAGGCCTGTTGTGAATTCGGTTGCTGGCTAACATTAGATAGTTCATTCTATTTAGCAAAGTTCTTCTTTGCTAAATAGAGCAATATGGATGAGAAGTGGCACCTCTAAGTCTGAGGCCATGGTACTTTGGAAAACGGTGGATTGGGCGATGGGAGTTTGAGTTCAAGTATCTTGATAAAATTGAGAATGAGTTTGAGAGGCGGTTTAAGATAAGATAAGATAAGATAAGATAAGATAAGATACGATAAGATAATCCTTTATTAGTCCCGCAGCGGGGAAATTTGCAGGATTACAGCAGCATAAAGTAAAGTGCACACAAGAGACATAGTAAAAGAAAGGCAAGATAAAAATAAAAAATGAAAATAAAAAAAACAAGTATTATAAATAATCAATAAGAAACAGTAGAAAAACAGGAGCTGCACAGAGCTGCCAGGGTGTCCTGCATGGGATGAGAGGTGTTGTTCATCAGGGATGATAGCTTGGCCATCACCCTCCTGTCTCCCACCACCTCCACCGTA
The DNA here is from genome assembly GCF_027596085.1 of Anoplopoma fimbria. Classification (NCBI taxonomy): domain Eukaryota; kingdom Metazoa; phylum Chordata; class Actinopteri; order Perciformes; family Anoplopomatidae; genus Anoplopoma; species Anoplopoma fimbria. The sequence continues at coordinate 1,095,947 of NC_072472.1, read as the reverse complement.
TCCAGTGGACACCCCAGCACACTGCTGGCCTTCCTGACAAGCTGTCAGCTGGTCCCTGACTGCAGGCGTTGCACGGGACCACCGGGGTGAAGAGGAGTTTCCTTCACAAGCTGTGGTGTAAAATAAGTTGTACTGTATATGCTCACTTGTGGAACACAGTGTTGTCTTCTGGGAACGCAACACTGGGGTTCAGGAGCCTGGTTGATGGACTTTGGAGAAGGAATGGTGACAGGGTTTCTTATTAAGTCTTCATAGCACCAGAAACAGTAAAACCAGAGTTCCTGGATTTCAGCAGTTGTGGCGTCAACACAGGTCTTGAACCAGTGGCACAGTTGAACTTGTGCTTTTTGAAGAGGAACATATTTGCAAAATATTCGTTCTTTTATAAATTCTCATTACAATATTAAGAATGACACCCATACATAATAAAAGGAAAACAACAAAATTAAAATACTACTGCATCAGAAATCCACTAAGATGGAGACAGATGCTCCTCTATTCTCATGTCCACTGTGGAAGACATCTCACGACCAAGGGATTGGAAAACAATGAAGAGAGATTACCTATTCCTAAACTGTTAACCATGCGGACATGTGCTGGTGTCACGTGAGGACAGAGCTCATATACAGAACGTGACGGGAAGCAAACCTGGCAGACCAGCTCTGCCCACATGACGAGACTCTAACTGGCTAACTGTTGGCAGAGGGAAAATGTACGTTGGTGGTTTTATTTTTTTCATGTGACCTCAATGGGCATGTCTGCTGACGTTGGATCTTCGTTGTTGCAGGAATACAAATTACAAATAATTAGATTTTTGCACTATCAGTAAATGTCTTAATTGCTTCTCAAAAATGTCTAATGCAACTCAGTCTCAGACCAACATCACTGCTGGACTGCAGTATCAGGGGTTACTGGAAATTCTGGTGTTTTCCATGATGTCTACAGTGCCATGCTGTGTGTTTCTCTTCATTAACATCACCATGTTGTTCACCTTGAGGAGTAAAGCAGTGTTTCGTGAGACCTCCCGTTTCATTCTTCTCTTTAACCTCCTTTTTGCAGACACTGTTCAGATGGCACTGAGCCAGATACTGTACCTAATGGCAATTTTAAGAGTAAGGTTGATCTATCCTGTATGTGGTGTTCTTGCCATGCTTGCTGATCTAACAAACGATATCTCCCCTCTCACGCTGGTGGTGATGTCTCTGGAGAGGTATGTGGCTGTGTGCTTCCCACTGAGGCACACTACCATCATCACCATGAGAAACACAGCGGTGGCTATCTTTGTGGTTTGGGCTTTCAGTTCACTTAATATCCTCACACGAGTTATTCTACTGTTGGATTTTCCATTTGAAGACCTGGAGAGCCTGCAGATGAAAGACTTTTGCAATAACGTAGCTTTGTTTCTTGGACCAATGTCTGAACATTATGATAATGCCTTCACTTATTTTCTGTTTGGATCAGCTAGTGTTGCAATCACTTCCACCTATATTGCTGTGATGATAGCAGCCAGGTCGGCCTCCACAGACAAAGCTTCAGCCCAAAAGGCTCGTAACACGCTGCTGCTGCATCTGGTGCAGCTGGGCCTCAGTCTCTCCTCAACTGTTTACAACCCCATCCTCATAGCTCTTTCAAAATTTGTAACAAGGATAGTGTTGGTGCGCATCCAGAATGTTTTTTATGTGTGCATTTTCATCTTTCCCAAATGTCTGAGTTCTCTCATTTATGGCATAAGAGATCAGACCATCAGACCTGTCCTCATCAACCATCTATGTTGTGGACTGAAACTCTCAGTTGTCCCAGCCAAGGTCCAGGTCTCAACCTAGATATCATGACATGGATCTAACCGTGTAATTGCTTGTAAATATATATATATATGGCTCAAAAGAACCAGAGGACAGAAATAGCCTTGCTAACAAATATCATTCTAATGAGTTCAGACTCACAATCTCCCCCTTCATTCTATTGGACTTCAAGCAAGGGCTGGCAATGTTGTGAAACTATCAAGACTGCCCTAGAACTTTAAAATTATCCAACGTAAAAACACATCCTAGTGTTGCCAACTCCAGCTTGAAGTGCAGCTTTTTGTAGAATAGTAATTATATTTTAATGGACAGACTCTGGGACTTGGTTTTGGTGGTGGAACTGTTTTGAATTGGTTTTCATCCAACGTATCAAACAGAGTTTTCAAAGTTGCTGCTGATACATCTCATGTTGTGTCGGGTCCGAAAAGGCCCCATTCAGTTTGTACCTGCTATGCCTTTGCTATGTTCGTGGATAATTATAACATCGGCTACCTATTCATTTAAGAGTTCAATTCAAAGGATTTCTTGTCATCTGGTTGTGTGGTTGCAAATTGCAACCAACCGAATACCCCTGCGCCCTCCTTGTGTATGTTATAGAGGGAGTTCCACACATACATACGATAAAAATATTAACACTGCTGAATTCTTTCAATGTAAATCCACAAAACAGTTGTATGGGGTGGGATTCTATTATCATTTGTTTCAAGGTTACTGCAATTGAATTAAACAATAAAGAAGAAAGCAGAAGAGAAATTCCATGTTTTTTTTCAGCTCAAAAAAAGATGTAACTCATTAATTATTATATATATATTATTAACATGAACTGTGCTAGAAAGGCGTTTTTGAATAAATATGTTTACAAACTATAACGTAGTTCAATAGAACAAGACATAATTACAGTCAATAAATGGAAATAGATTTGCATCAAATTGAATTATTGTCACGTTTTTCATTCTAAGTAGCCTTTTATCTGCACTGAAACAGTACATGTGATCATGGTTGTTATTTAATACTTTGTTGTGCTGTAGCCTGCAGACAAAGTTAATTTTGTTAAAAGTCCAGTTATGAACCCCGCAGATTAAAGATTTGTGGATATGTTTTAGTTGTTAAAAATACATACATTCTCATTATTATTTTATATCTATATTCCTATTCTATATTCTATCATTTTTAATTACATACTTGTTTTAACTTTCTCTTTGTTCGATTTTTTATCATATTTCATTGTTAATATTTCATACTTTCAAATTTTTTATCATGTCTTTTACTGTTGTGCTGTTCATTACACTAATGAAAACATAGTTATGACTATTAAATTACAATCCTGCCTAGAAATTCCCCTTTAATGCCACAGACTTCATTTAAAATTCTGTTAAGTTCTGCTAAAGCCCAACGTGATCTGGCCCCACATACATTTTAGTTTTTACGCCCGCTGACAGCTGGTGATCAAATGTTGGTAATATTTCATCTTTTATTTTCCTCAATATTTGTCAAATCCCTACATTTCTTATTGTATTATACAGCGGTTAAAATAAGTATTGAACTTGTCACCATTTTTCTCAGTAAATATATTTCTAAAGGTGCTATTGACTTGAAATATTCACCAGATGTCGGTAACAACCCAAGTAATCCATACATACAAAGAAAACCAAACAAATACGTTCAGGAATTAAGTTATGTGTAATAAAATGGAATGACACAGGGAAAAAGTATTGAACACGCTTACTAAAATGTATTTAATACTTAGTACAAAAGCCTTTGTTGGTAATGACAGCTTCAAGACGCCTCCTGTATGGAGAAACTAGTGGCATGCATTGCTCAGGTGTGATTTTGGCCCATTGTTCCACACATCGGTGTGGACTGGATGTTGCATGAATGTTAGTTAGAGTCTGATGGTGGCACCTTGCATGGTAGCCTGTCATCAGTGTGAATGGGTGAATGATATATAATATACTACTGATTGTAAGTCGCTTTGGATAAAAGCGTCTGCTAAATGACTGTAATGTAATGTAATGTAATGTCTTTCCCTGAGTCTTCAGACTCTGCCTCTTCCACAGAGGACGTGTTGGTCGGGTTCAGGAGTTCCTCAAAGTGTTCTTTCCACCGCTCGACAATATCCCCAGTCCGGGTCTGCAGTTCTCCCCCCCTGCTGAGCACAGCCTGAGAAAAGCCCTGTTTCCCCTTTCTGAGTCGTCTCACGGTTTGCCAGAACTTCCTTGAGGCCATTCGAAAGTCCTTCTCCATGGCCTCGCCGAACTCCTCCCACACCCGGGTTTTTGCCTCAGCAACCGCCGCAGCTGCAGCCCTTCTGGCCAACCGGTACCTGCCTGCTGATTCAGGAGACCCCTCGTCCAACCAAGCCCGAAAGGCCTCCTTCTTCAGCTTGACGGCCTCCTTCACCACTGGTGTCCACCAGCGGGTTCTCGGATTGCCGCCACGACAGGCACCGATCGCCTTCCGACCACAACTCCTAGCAGCAGCTTCCACAATGGAGGATTTGAACATGGCCCACTCGGATTCCATGTCCCCAGCCTCCCCTGGGATGCACGAGAAATTATTCCGGAGGTGGGAGTTGAAGACCTTGCGGACAGGATCCTCAGTCAGACATTCCCAGTTCACCCTCACTACACGTTTGGGTTTACCGGGTCTGTCCGGCAGCCTCCCCCGCCACCTGATCCAACTCACCACCAGGTGGTGATCAGTTGACAGCTCTGCTCCTCTCTTCACCCGAGTGTCCAAGACATACGGCCGCAGGTCTGATGACACAACTACAAAGTCGATCATAGACCTTTGGCCTAGGGTGTTCTGGTACCAAGTACACTTATGAACCTCCCTATGCTCAAACATGGTGTTTGTTATGGACAGTCCATGACTAGCACAGAAGTCCAACAACAAAGCACCACTCGGGTTCAGATCGGGCAGGCCGTTCCTCCCAATCACACCCCTCCAGGTTTCTCCATCATTACCCACGTGAGCGTTGAAGTCTCCCAGAAGAACTATGGAGTCCCCAGTCGGCGCCCTTTCCAGAACACCACCCAAGGACTCCAAGAAGGCCGCATACTCCGAACTGCCGTTTGGTGCATAGGCACAAACAACAGTCAGAGACTTTCCTCCTGCGATTCCCAGTCGCGGAGAGGCGACCCTCTCGTTCTCCGGGGAGAACTCCAGAACAGCGGCGCTCAGCCGGGGGCTTGTGAGTATCCCCACACCCGCCCGGCGCCTCTCACCCTGGGCAACTCCGGAAAAGGAAAAGGTCCAGCCCCTCTCCAGGATTTTGGTTCCAGAACCGGTGCTATGCGTGGAGGTGAGCCCAACTATATCTAGTTGGTAGCGTTCCACCTCCCGCACCAGCTCCGGTTCCTTCCCCGCCAGAGAGGTGACATTCCACGTTCCTAGAGCTAGTCGGTGATGCCGGGGGTCAGCATGCCCAGGTTTCCGCCCCAGCCTGCTGCCCATCTCACACCCGACCCCAATGCCTATCCCTGCGGGTGGTGGGCCCACAGGGTGGCGGCACGATGTAGCTTTTTCGGGCTGGGCCCGGCCGGGCCCCATGTGCCAAGGCCCGGCCACCAGATGCTCGCCGGCAAGCTCCCCTACCGGGTCTGGCTCCAGGAGGGTGCCCCGGTTTCCCTATTCCGGGCGAGGTGCCACAACCTTGTATCGTCCGATTCATTGAGGTTTTGTGAATCGCTCTTAGTCTGACCCCTCCCCCGAGACCACTTTGCCTTGGGAGACCCTACCAGGAGCTATTGCCCCCGACAACACAGCTCTCAGGATCACTGGGGCACACAAACCCCTCCACCACGATAAGGTGGCGATTCATTGAAACCAAGTGAGAGTTTCCTTGGCTGTGTGTTTGGGATCATTGTCTTGCTGAAATGTCCACCCTCGTTTCATCTTCATCATCCTGCTAGATGGCAGCAGATTTTTATCAAGAATGTCTCGGTACATTTTTCCATTCATCCTTCCTTCAATTATATTAAGTTTGCCAGTGCCGTATGCTGAAAACAGCCCCACACCATGATGTCCCCACCTCCAAACTTCACTGTTGATTTGGTGTTTTTTGGTGTTTTTGGGGTGATGTGCAGTGTCATTTGACCTCCAAACATGGTGTGTATTATGGCATCCAAAGAGTTCAATATTGGTCTCATCTGACCAGACTATATTCTCCCAGTATTTCACAGGCTTGTCTAAATGTTGTGCAGCAAACTTTAAACGAGCTTCAACATGCTTTTTCTTCAGCAATGGAGTCTTTTTCTTTGAAACAATTGTACCTGCTAATTCCAGGTCTTTCTGAAGCTCTCCACAAGTGGTCCTTGGCTCTTGGACAACTCTTCTGATAATTCTTTTCACTCCTCTGTCAGAAATCTTGTGAGGAGCACCTGGTCGTGGCCGGTTTATGGGGAAATGATGTTCTTTCCACTTCCGGATTATTGCCCCAACAGTGCTCATTGGAACATTCAGAAGTTTAGAAATCCTTCTGTAACCAATGCCATCAGTATGTTTTGCAACAATAAGGTTGTGAAGGTCTTGAGAGAGCTCTTTGCTTTTACCCATCATGAGATGTTTCTTGTGTGACACCTTGGTAATGAGACACCTTTTTATAGGCCATCAGTTGGGACTGAACCAGCTGATATTAATTTGCACTGACAAGGGGCAGGAATGCTTTCTAATTACTGATAGATTTCAGCTGGTGTCTTGGCTTTCATGCCTTTTTGCACCTCCCTTTCTTCATGTGTTCAATACTTTTACCCTGTGTCATTCCGTTTTATTACACATAACTTCATTTCTGAATTTATTTGTTTGGTTTTCTTTCTATGTATGGATTACTTGGGTTGTTACCGACATCTGGTGAAAATTTCATGTCAATAGCACCTTTAGAAATATATTGACTGAGAAAAATGGTGACGTGTTCAATACTTATTTTACCCGCTGTATGGTACTGTGTTTTCTGTGTACATGAAACACCTTATAAACAGAGCTGGGACAAAATCATTGTTTTGCAAGTCACAATCAAGTCCCAGGTCAAGAAAGGGAAGTCCCGAGTCAAGTCCCAAGTCAATACTGACAGTTCATAAGTCAAGTCCTAAATCAGGACAGACGTCCCAAAGCCAGTCCCAAGTCAAGACCGACCGCCCGAGTAAAGTCCAATGTCAAGACTGACAAGTTCCGATTCAAGTCCTAAATCAATTCAATTCAATTGAGTTTATTTTATATAGCCAAAATCACAAATTACAAATTTGCCTCAGAGGGCTTTACAATCTGTACACATGCGACATCCTCTGTCCTTAAACCCTCACATCCTCTGTCCTTAAACCCTCACATCGGCACAGGAAAAACTCCCTTAAAAAAAAACTTTAACGGAGAGAAAAGGAAGAAACCTCTGGGAGAGCGACAGAGGAGGGATCCTTCTCCCAGGATGGACAGAATGCAATAGATGTCATGTGTACAGAATGAACAACATAACAGAGATACAACAACATAACAGAGTTAGACAGGTATGTCCCGATTCAACTCCCAAATCAAGACAGGTATGTAGATACATGTCCCGAATCAAGAAGACAGGTATGTCCCGAGTCAAGTCCCAAATCAAGACAGGTATGTCCAGAGTCAAGTCCCAAATCAAGACAGGTATGTCCCGAGTCAAGTCCCAAATCAAGACCGGTATGTCCAGAGTCAAGTCCCAAATCAAGACTGGTATGTCCCGAGTCAAGTCCCAAATCAAGACCGGTATGTCCCGAGTCAAGTCCCAAATCAAGACCGGTATGTCCCGAGTCAAGTCCCAAATCAAGACAGGTATGTCCCGAGTCAAGTCCCAAATCAAGACAGGTATGTCCTGAGTCAAGTCCCAAATTGAGTTCCAAGTCCTTAACTTTGAGTTTTGAGTCTTAAACAAGTCATAATGAACCCTCTAACCCTGTAAGTCTGTAACTTTTGACCCGCCCGTTTTACATACCTTCATTAGTTTTTTGTTGACCACCATGTACATTTTCAACATGAATTAAATTATCTTTGTAATGTTAGCTCTTCATGGTTCTCTTCTGCAGCTTGATTAGATGCTGTCAGATTGATTCAAACAAGATACAAGATCTGAATAGGTGTTGACTTGATGGGGGGGAATAGCGTTAATGTGAGTTGATACAGTCACGTCTGAAGTCTTCAAATTTGTGACTCAAATACACAATTCTGCTTGTACTATAGAAGTAAAGTTGACTTACTTGCTTACATATGTTTAAACTGAGTAAGACATGACCTCTTATATGTAATAATAGGAGAGAGATTCCATTACCTATCATCAAGCTGTTAACCCCAATGACGCATGAAGGTGTCACATGGTTTGGGGCAGGGCAAAGCTGATATACATCGTTTGAGGGCAAGCAAACCCTGCAGACCGACTCTGCTTACATGGAAACAAGCACAGACTTGGATGATGTGACTCAACGGGCATCTGTGTTAAATGATGTTGGATTTTCATCATTCTCACAACAGAAACAGGAAGAGATTTATTCTGCTTTTGTAAGACAATAATATGAAATTTCTCGTGTCTTAAATGCTTCTCTGAAATGTCGTTTGCATCTCAACCTCAGACCAACATCACTGCTGGACTGCAGTATCAGGGGTTACTGGAAATTCTGGTGTTTTCCATGATGTCTACAGTGCCATGCTGTGTGTTTCTCTTCATTAACATCACCATGTTGTTCACCTTGAGGAGTAAAGCAGTGTTTCGTGAGACCTCCCGTTTCATTCTTCTCTTTAACCTCCTTTTTGCAGACACTGTTCAGATGGCACTGAGCCAGACACTGTACCTAATGGCTGCTTTCAGAATAAGGTTGATCTATCCTGTATGTGGTGTTCTTGCCATGCTTGCTGATCTAACAAACGATATCTCCCCTCTCACGCTGGTGGTGATGTCTCTGGAGAGGTATGTGGCTGTGTGCTTCCCACTGAGGCACACTACCATCATCACCATGAGAAACACAGCGGTGGCTATCTTTGTGGTTTGGGCTTTCAGTTCACTTAATATCCTCACACGAGTTATTCTACTGCTGGATTTTCCATTTGAAGACCTGGAGAGCCTGCAGATGAAAGACTTTTGCAATAACGTAGCTTTGTTTCTTGGACCAATGTCTGAACATTATGATAATGCCTTCACTTATTTTCTGTTTGGATCAGCTAGTGTTGTAATCACTTCCACCTATATTGCTGTGATGATAGCAGCCAGGTCGGCCTCCACAGACAAAGCTTCAGCCCAAAAGGCTCGTAACACGCTGCTGCTGCATCTGGTGCAGCTGGGCCTCAGTCTCTCCTCAACTGTTTACAACCCCATCCTCATAGCTCTTTCAAAATTTGTAACAAGGATAGTGTTGGTGCGCATCCAGAATGTTTTTTATGTGTGCATTTTCATCTTTCCCAAATGTCTGAGTTCTCTCATTTATGGCATAAGAGATCAGACCATCAGACCTGTCCTCATCAACCATCTATGTTGTGGACTGAAACTCTCAGTTGTCCCAGCCAAGGTCCAGGTCTCAACCTAGATATCATGACATGGATCTAACCGTGTAATTGCTTGTAAATATATATATATATGGCTCAAAAGAACCAGAGGACAGAAATAGCCTTGCTAACAAATATCATTCTAATGAGTTCAGACTCACAATCTCCCCCTTCATTCTATTGGACTTCAAGCAAGGGCTGGCAATGTTGTGAAACTATCAAGACTGCCCTAGAACTTTAAAATTATCCAACGTAAAAACACATCCTAGTGTTGCCAACTCCAGCTTGAAGTGCAGCTTTTTGTAGAATAGTAATTATATTTTAATGGACAGACTCTGTGACTTGGTTTTGGTGGTGGAACTGTTTTGAATTGGTTTTCATCCAACGTATCAAACAGAGTTTTCAAAGTTGCTGCTGATACATCTCATGTTGTGTCGGGTCCGAAAAGGCCCCATTCAGTTTGTACCTGCTATGCCTTTGCTATGTTCGTGGATAATTATAACATCGGCTACCTATTCATTTAAGAGTTCAATTCAAAGGATTTCTTGTCATCTGGTTGTGTGGTTGCAAATTGCAACCAACCGAATACCCCTGCGCCCTCCTTGTGTATGTTATAGAGGGAGTTCCACACATACATACGATAAAAATATTAACACTGCTGAATTCTTTCAATGTAAATCCACAAAACAGTTGTATGGGGTGGGATTCTATTAGCATGTGTTTCAAGGTTACTGCAATTGAATTAAACAATAAAGAAGAAAGCAGAAGAGAAATTCCATGTTTTTTTTCAGCTCAGAAAAAAGATGTAACTCATTAATTATTATATTATTAACATGAACTGTGCTAGAAAGGCGTTTTTGAATGTTTACAAACTATAACGTAGTTCAATAGAAACTCATGTTTTTCTTTTTTCAGCAAGACATAATTACAGTCAATAAATGGAAATAGATTTGCATCAAATGTAATTATTGTCATGTTTTTCATGCTAAGTAGCCTTTTATCTGCACTGAAACAGTACATGTGATCATGGTTGTTGTTTAATACTTTGTTGTGCTGTAGCCTGCAGACAAAGTTAATTTTGTTAAAAGTCCAGTTATGAACCCCGCAGATTAAAGATTTGTGGATATGTTTTAGTTGTTAAAAATACATACGTTCTCATTATTATTTTATATCTATATTCCTATTCTATATTCAATAATGTTTAATTACATACTTGTTTTGACTTACTCTTTGTTAGTTTTTTTTATCATATTTCATTGTTAATATTTCATACTTTCACATTTTTTATCATGTCTTTTACTGTGCTGTTCATTACACGAATGAAAACATAGTTATGACTATTAAATTAAATTCCTGCCAAGAAATTCCCCTTTAATGACACAGACTGTTCCTTCAAAATTCTGTTAAGTTCTGCTAAAGCCCAACGTGATCTGGCCCCACATACATTTTAGTTTTTACGCCCACTGACAGCTGGTGATCAAATGTTGGTAATATTTCATGTTTATTTATTTCTCAATATTTGTCAAATCCCTACATTTCTTGTTGTATTATATGGTACTGTGTTTTCTGTGTACATGAAACACCTTATAAACAGAGCTGGGACAAAATCATTGTTTTGCAAGTCACAATCAAGTCCCAAGTACATTACATTACATTACAGTCATTTAGCAGACGCTTTTATCCAAAGCGACTTACAGGAAGTGTATTCAACATAGGTATTCAAGAGAACTACTAGTCACCAGAAGTCATAAGTGCATCTCCTTTCTTAAACAAGCATCTTAAAGCATAAACCAGAGCAAAAGTATAGTGCAGAGGCAAATTACTACGAAAACAATAATTGCAACAGACTAATACAAATACAATAAGTGCTACAAACTACTACGAATAGGATAAGTGCAGTAAACGAATACGAATTCAATAAGTGCAGCGAACTGATACGAATACAGTGAGTGCAACAACTAATACGAATACAATAAGTGCTACGAGGAAGGCTCAGGGTAGTACTTTTCATGAAGAGGTGAGTTTTCAGCCTGCGCCTAAAGATGGGCAGCGACTCTGCTGTCCTGACGTCAGTGGGGAGTTCATTCCTCCACTGAGGGGCCAGGACAGAAAGAAGCTGTGACCGGGTGGATCGGCCACAGGGACCTCTGAGCGACGGGGCAACCAGTCGCCCCGAGGCAGCAGAGCGAAGTGGTCGGGCGGGGGTGTAGGGCTTGACCAAGGCCTGGAGATAGGAAGGAGCTGTTCCTTTCACTGCCCTGTAGGCTAGCACCAGAGTCTTAAACTGGATGCGAGCTCTTACAGGGAGCCAGTGTAGAGAACGGAGAAGGGAAGTTTTGTGGGAGAACTTGGGGCGATTGAACACCAGACGTGCTGCAGCTTTCTGGATGAGCTCCAGAGGTCTGATGGCCGACGTCGGGGCTCTGGCAAGTAGTGAGTTGCAGTAGTCCAGGCGGTAGATGACCAGAGCCTGGATGAGCACCTGCGCCGTCTCCTCAGTGAGGAAGGGGCGAATCCTCCTGATGTTGTAGAGGAGGAATCTGCAGGAGCGTGTGACCGAAGCAATGTTTGCTGAGAACGACAGTTGGTCGTCCAGGGTCACACCCGGATTCCTCACAGTCCGAGTTGGCGTCACCACGGCATCATCAATGGTGATGGACAGGTCTCGGTGCGGGCAACCCTTCCCCGGGAGGAACAGTAGCTCGGTTTTGTCCAGGTTGAGCTTCAGGTGGTGTGTCGCCATCCACTTCGAGATGTCAGCCAAGCACGCAGCAATGCGTGCCTCCACTTGGGTGTCACCGGGAGGAAATGACAAGACCAGCTGGGTGTCATCGGCATAACAATGGTAAGAGAAGTCATGCGCGTGAATAACAGAACCCAGAGATGTTGTGTAGAGCGAGAAGAGAAGGGGGCCCAGAACTGAACCTTGTGGAACCCCCGTAGTCAGCATGCGTGGTTCCGATACGGCCCCCCTCCATGTCACCTGGTAGGATCGGCCTGTCAGGTAGGATGCAAACAGGGAGAGTGCAGAGCCTGAGACGCCCATCCCCTCGAGGGTGGAGAGGAGGATCTGGTGGTTCACCGTGTCAAATGCCGCTGACAGGTCCAGGAGAATCATGACAGAGGAGAGAGAGTACGCTCTTGCCGCGTGAAGCGACTCTGTCACCGCAAGGAGGGCCGTCTCTGACGAGTGAGCCACCTTGAACCCGGACTGGTGGGGTTCCAAGAGGTTGTTCTGGTGGAGGTAGGAAGACAGTTGTTTAGAGACAGCGCGTTCAAGTGTTTTGGATAGAAAGGGTTGAAGAGAAACCGGTCTGAAGTTCTTGACATCAGAGGGGTCAAGTGATGGTTTTTTCAGAAGGGGGGTGACTCTGGCAGTCTTGAAAGCCGAGGGAAAGCATCCCGAGACGAGAGATGTGTTGATGAGGTGGGTGAGGAAAGGAAGGAGTTCAGTGGCAATAGACTGAAGAAGAGGGGAGGGGATCGGGTCAAGGGAGCACGTGGTGGGGCGGTTAGATGTAACAAGGTGGAGGACCTCGTTAGGGGAGAGGGGAGCAAAATAGGGTAAGATGGGGTGTGGAGAGGGAAGGGGGAGCTGAGGGGGAAGAGCTGGAGAGGGTAGAGAGGGAGAGGGTGGACAGGGAGAGGGGGCTGAGAGAAGGAGGATCTGATATCGTTTACCTTCTTGTCAAAGAAGTTGGCGAAATCATCAGGGAGAAGGGAGGAAGTAGGAGGAGGGGGTGGGGGTTGGAGGAGCAAAGAGAAAGTTTCAAAGAGTTTTTTAGGATTGGAAGCAGAGGTTAGTATTTTAGAGCGGAAAAAAACACTTTAGCAGTAGCTAGAGAGGAGGAAAAAGTGGAAAGGAGAGATTGGAAGTTAAGAAGGTCCTCCGGGAGTTTGCCTGTTCTCCATTTACGCTCAGCCGCTCTTAGGCTCCGTCTATCAGTTCGCACTGAGTCCGACAGCCATGGGGCAGGAGGAGTTGGGCGTGCAGGCCTGGAGGTGAAGGGACAGAGGTTGTCCAAAGAGGAGGAAAGGGTGGAGAGGAGAAGATCAGTAGCAGTATCGGGGGATAGGAGAGAGAAGGATTCAGGGTCAGGGAGGGCAGAGGTAACGGAAGAGGAAAGATCAGCGGTGGAGAGGGAGCGGAGGTGACTACGGGTAGAAACCATGCGGGTAGGTGGAGGAAGTAAGGGGGGAGAGGAGAGGGAGAGGGAGTAGGACATGAAGTAGTGGTCCGAGAGCTGGAGGGGAGTGACAGAGAGGTTAGCAGTAGAACAGTGTCTAGTGAAGATAAGATCCAGCTGGTTGCCGGCCTTGTGGGTAAGATAAGATAAGATAAGATAAGATAAGATAATCCTTTATTAGTCCCGCAGCGGGGAAATTTGCAGGCTTACAGCAGCATAGAGTTAAAGTGCACACAAGAGACATAGTAAAGAAGACAAGATAAAAATAAAAATGAAATAAAAAAAAAAAAAAATATATATATATATAAATTATAAATTATAAATAAGCAATAAAAACAGTAGAAAAACACAATAACTGAAATATAATATTTACAGACAGAAAAAACAACAACTATATTAACCATTATTGCACAGTGTTTTTATTGTCATGTGGTCTGCTGGGAGCAGAGCTGGTTGTGTAACCTGACAGCAGCAGGAAGGAAGGACCTGCGGTACCTCTCCTTCACACACCGGGGGTGAAGCAGCCGGTGGCTGAAGGAGCTGCACAGAGCTGCCAGGGCGTCCTGCATGGGGTGGGAGGTATTGTTCATCAGGGATGACAGGAGGAGGAAGAGCGAGGAGGAGGAGTAGGAGGAGGAGGAGGAGTAGGAGGAGAGGAAGAGCGATAGAGGTCAAAGGAGGAGAGGAAGGAAAGCAGAGGTTCTAACTTATCAGTCTGGATGTTGAAGTCGCCGAGCATGATGAGTGCGGAGCCATCGTCATGGAAGTGCGAGACTAGTGTGTCAAGCTCCTCCAGGAACTCACCAAGAGGGCCTGGTGGGCGGTACACAACAGCAATGGTGAGCTTGACTGGATAAGTGACAGTAACAGCATGAAATTCAAAAGAGGAAGGGGAGAACTGTGGGACAGAGACAAGAGAGTATTTCCATTTTGGGGAAATTAGCAGGCCAGTGCCACCACCACGCCTCGCAGCTCTGGGAGTGTGAGAGAAGGAGTACACATCTGACAGAGCTGCGGGTGTGGTGGTGTTTTCTGGTGTGATCCAGGTCTCAGTAAAGGCAGGCAAGTCCAGAGTCAAGTCCAATGTCAAGACTGACAAGTTCCGATTCAAGTCCTAAATCAAGAAAGTTATGTCGCGATACAAGTCCCAAATCAAGACAAGCGTGTCCCGATTCAAGTCCCAAATTGAGTTCCAAGTCCTTAACTTTGAGTTTTGAGTCTTAAACAAGTCATAATGAACCCTGTAACCCCGTCTGTAACTTTTGACCCGCCCGTTTTGCATACTTTTATTAGTTTTTTGTTGACCACATGTACATTTTGGTCTGTATTTGTTTTCACAAAACCTCAATGAATCGGACGATGCAAGGTTGTGGCACCTCGCCTGGAAAAGGGAAACTGGGGCACCCTCCTGGAGCCAGACCTGGGAGGGGAGTTCGCCGGTGAGCGTCTGGTGGCCGGGCCTTGCCACATGGGGCCCGGCTGGGCCCAGCCCAGAAAAGCTACATCGTGCCGCCACCCTGTGGGCCCACCACCCGCAGGGATAGGCATTGGGGTCGGGTGCAGTGTGAGCGGCAGGCTGGGGCGGGAACCTAGGCGAGCTGACCCCCGGCATCACAGACTAGCTCTAGGAACGTGGAATGTCACCTCTCTGGCGGGGAAGGAACCGGAGTTAGTGCGGGAGGTGGAGCGGTAGCAACTAGATATAGTTGGGCTCACCTCCACGCATCGATCCTAGACCAACTATACAGGATTTCAAGGCGCAGCCGGGGGGAGGAGAGTTTCCGGTTTGGGGACCTCAGAATCACATCCCTGCTTTTTGCAGATGATGTGGTTCTGTTGGCTTCTTCAGAACGGGACCTTCAGCACGCACTGGGGCGGTTCACAGCCGAGGGTGAAGCGGTCGGGATGAGAGTCAGTACTTCCAAGTCTGAGACCATGGTTCTCTGCTGGAAAACGGTGGATTGCACCCTCTGGGTTGGGAGTGAGTCACTGCCCCAAGCGAGGGAGTTCAAGTATCTCGGGATCTTATTCACGAGTGAGGGTAAAATGGAGTGGGAGATGGACAGGCGGTTCGGTGCAGCACCAGCATTGTACCGGACCGTTGTGGTGAAGAAGGAGCTGAGCCGTAAGGCAAAGCTCTCGATTTACCGGTCCATCTACGTTACAACCCTCACCTATGGTCATGAGCTTTGGGTAGTGACCGAAAGAATGAGATCCCGAATACAAGCGGCCGAAATGAGCTTCCTTCGTCGGGTGTCTGGGCTCAGCCTTAGAGATAGTTTGAGGAGCTCAGACATCCAGAGGGAGCTCGGAGTAGAGCCGCTGCTCCTTCGCGTGGAAAGGGGCAAGCTGAGGTGGCTCGGGCATCTGATCAGGATGCCTCCTGGACGCCTCCCTTTAGAGGTTTTCCAGGCACGTCCAACTGGTAAGAGGCCCCGGGGTCGACCCAGAACACGCTGGAGGCATTATATATCTCGTCTGGCCTGGGAACGCCCCAGTACGTCTGGAAGACCCTCCTTAGCTTGCTGACCCCGCGACCCGGCCCCGGATAAGCGGATGGAATGGATGGATGGATGGATGGATGGATGGATGGATGGATGGATGGATGCACATTTTCTACATGAATTAAATTATCTTTGTAATGTTAGCTCTTCATGGTTCTCTTCTGCAGCTTGATTAGATGCTGTCAGATTGATTCAAACAAGATACTTTAGATCTGAATAGGTGTTGACTTGATGGGGGGGAATAGCGTTAATGTGAGTTGATACAGTCACGTCTGAAGTCCTCAAATTTGTCACTCAAATGCACTAATTCTGCTTGTACTATAGAAGTAAAGTTGACTTACTTGCTTACATATGTTTAAACTGAGTAAGACATGACCTCTTATATGTAATAATAGGAGAGAGATTCCATTACCTATCATCAAGCTGTTAACCCCAATGACGCATGAAGGTGTCACATGGTTTGGGGCAGGGCAAAGCTGATATACATCGTTTGAGGGCAAGCAAACCCTGCAGACCGACTCTGCTTACATGGAAACAAGCACAGACTTGGATGGTGTTACTCAACGGGCATCTGTGTTAAATGATGTTGGATTTTCATCATTCTCACAACAGAAACAGGAAGAGATTTATTCTGCTTTTGTAAGACAATGATTTGAATTTTCTCGTGTCTTAAATGCTTCTCTGAAATGTCGTTTGCATCTCAACCTCAGACCAACATCACTGCTGGACTGCAGTATCAGGGGTTACTGGAAAGATTGATGCTGTCCACTCTGACAACATTACCATGCTGTGTGTTTCTCTTCATTAATGGGTTCATGTTGTTCACCTTGAGGAGCAAATTAGTGTTTCGTGAGACATCCCGTTTCATTCTTCTGTTTAACCTTCTTTGTGCGGACACTATGCAGATGGCACTGAGCCAGATAATGTACCTACTGTCTATTTGTAGAATAAGGCTGACATATCCTGTATGTGGATTTCTCGTCAATGTCCTCACTCTAACAAACAAAATCTCCCCTCTCACGCTGGTGGTGATGTCTCTGGAGAGGTATGTGGCTGTGTGCTTCCCACTGAGGCACACTACCATCATCACCATGAGAAACACAGCGGTGGCTATCTTTGTGGTTTGGTTTTTCAGTTCACTTAATATCCTCACACGAGTTATTCTAATGTTGGATTTTCCATTTGAAGACCTGGAGAGCCTGCAGATGAAAGACTTTTGTGGTGCACTTGTAATTTTTCTTGGGCCAATGTCTGAACATTATGATAATGCCTTCACTTATTTTCTCTTTGGATCAGCTAGTGTTGTAATCACTTCCACCTATATTGCTGTGATGATAGCAGCCAGGTCGGCCTCCACAGACAAAGCTTCAGCCCAAAAGGCTCGTAACACGCTGCTGCTGCATCTGGTGCAGCTGGGCCTCAGTCTCTCCTCAACTTTGCACAACTTGCTCCTTGTAACCTTCTCAAAATTTTTGACAAGGATAGAATTTGTGCGCATCCTGTATGTTTTTTATGTATTTTTTATTATTCTCCCCAAGTGTCTGAGTTCTCTCATCTATGGACTCAGAGACCAGACCATCCGATACGCCCTCCTGTACCACTTATGTTGTCGACTGACATCACAGCAAAGGCTGAAGTGTCACCCTAAGACACTTTGTTAACCTCTCTATATGTTTTTTAACCTCTCTTTACAAGAGACTAATTCAAAATACATGTTGCTTAAAATTCATTTCATTCATTGTTGAGAATAACAGTAGTTTTGTCAATATTTCTTGAAATCCACTTGCAGAAACGTGTAAAAGTGATTGATGTCATTTCATTTTTTATAATCAGTTTTGTCTTAAAATGTGTGATGTAGTAAATTGCAACCAACCGGATACCCCTGCGCCCTCCTTGTGTATGTTATAGAGGGGGTTCCACACATACATATGATAAAATATTAACACTGATGAATTCTTTCACTTTAAATCCACAAAACAGTTGTATGGGGTGGGATTCTATTATCATGTGTTTCAAGGTTACTGCAATTGAATTAAACAATAAAGAAGAAAGCAGAAGAGAAATTCCATGTTTTTTTTTCTGCTAAAAAAAAGATGTAACTCATTAATTATTATATATATATTATTAACATGAACTGTGCTAGAAAGGCGTTTTTGAATAAATATGTTTACAAACTATAACGTAGTTCAATAGAAACTCATGTTTTTCTTTTTTCAGCAAGACATAATTACAGTCAATAAATGGAAATAGATTTGCATCAAATGTAATTATTGTCACGTTTTTCATTCTAAGTAGCCTTTTATCTGCACTGAAACAGTACATGTGATCATGGTTGTTATTTAATACTTTGTTGTGCTGTAGCCTGCAGACAAAGTTAATTTTGTTAAAAGTCCAGTTATGAACCCCGCAGATTAAAGATTTGTGGATATGTTTTAGTTGTTAAAAATACATACATTCTCATTATTATTTTATATCTATATTCCTATTCTATATTCAATAATGTTTAATTACATACTTGTTTTGACTTACTCTTTGTTAGTTTTTTTTTTATCATATTTCATTGTTAATATTTCATACTTTCACATTTTTTATCATGTCTTTTACTGTGCTGTTCATTACATGAATGAAAACATAGTTATGACTATTAAATTACATTCCTGCCTAGAAATTCCCCTTTCCCCGCTGCGGGACTAATAAAGGATTATCTTATCTTATCTTATCTTTAACGACACAGACTGTTCCTTAAAAATTCTGTCAAGTTCTGCTGAAGCCCAACGTGATTTGGCCCCACATACATTTTAGTTTTTACACCCACTGACATCTGGTGATCAAATGTTGGTAATATGTCTATGTTTATTTATTTCTCAATATTTGTCAAATCCCTACATTTCTTGTTGTATTATATGGTACTGTGTTTTCTGTGTACATGAGACACCTTATAAACAGAGTTGGGACAAAATCATTGTTTTGCAAGTCACAATCAAGTCCCAAGTAAAGGCAGGCAAGTCCAGAGTCAAGTCCCAAGTCAAGACCGACGGCCCGAGTAAAGTCTAATGTCAAGACTGACAAGTTCCGATTCAAGTCCTAAATCAAGAAAGTTATGTCGCGATACAAGTCCCAAATCAAGAAAGTTATGTCGCGATATAAGTCCCAAATCAAGACAAGCGTGTCCCGATTCAAGTCCCAAATTGAGTTCCAAGTCCTTAACTTTGAGTTTTGAGTCTTAAACAAGTCATAATGCAAACTACTGCATACTGCAAATTTCCCCGCTGCGGGACTAATAAAGGATTATCTTATCTTATCTTATCTTAATGAACCCTGTAACCCCGTCTGTAACTTTTGACCCGCCCGTTTTGCATACTTTCATTAGTTTTTTGTTGACTACATGTACATTTTGGTCTGTATTTGTTTTCACAAAACCTCAATGAATCGGACGATGCAAGGTTGTGGCACCTCGCCCGGAAAAGGGAAACCGGGGCACCCTCCTGGAGCCAGACCTGGGAGGGGAGCTTGCTGGCGAGCGTCTGGTGGCCCTGCCCGAAAAAGCTACATCGTGCCGCCACCCTGTGGGCCCACCACCCGCAGGGATAGGCATTGGGGTCGGGTGCAGTGTGAGTGGCAGGCTGGGGCGGGAACCTGGGCGAGCTGACCCCCGGCATCACAGACTAGCTCTAGGGACGTGGAATGTCACCTCTCTGGCAGGGAAGGAACTGGAGTTAGTGCGGGAGGTGGAGCGGTAGCAACTAGATATAGTTGGGCTCACCTCCACGCATAGCACTGGCTCTGGAACCAAACTCCTGGAGAGGGGCTGGACTTTATCCTTTTCCGGAGTTGCCCAGGGTGAGAGGCGCCGGGCGGGTGTGGGGATACTCACGAGCCCCCGGCTGAGTGCCGCTGTTTTGGAGTTCTCCCCGGAGAACGAGAGGGTTTCCTCCCTGCGACTGCGAATCACAGGGGGAAAGTCTCTGACTGTCATTAGTGCCTATACACCAAACGGCAGTTCGGAGTATGCGGCCTTCTTGGAGTCCTTGGGTGGTGTTCTGGAAAGGGCGCCGACTGGGGACTCCATAGTTCTTCTGGGAGACTTCAACGCTCATGTGGGTAACGATTGAGAAACCCGGATGGGTGTGATTGGGAGGAACGGCCTGCCCGATCTGAACCCGAGTGGTGCTTTGTTGTTGGACTTCTGTGCTAGTCATGGACTGTCCATAACAAACACCATGTTTGAGCATAGGGAGGTTCATAAGTGTACTTGGTACCAGAACACCCTAGGCCAAAGGTCTATGATCGACTTTGTAGTTGTGTCATCAGACCTGCGGCCGTATGTCTTGGATACTCGGGTGAAGAGAGGAGCAGAGCTGTCAACTGATCACCACCTGGTGGTGAGTTGGATCAGGTGGCGGGGGAGGCTGCCGGACAGACCCGGAAAACCCAAACGTGTAGTGAGGGTGACCTGGGAACGTCTGGCTGAGGATCCTGTCCGCAAGGTCTTCAACTCCCACCTCCGGAATAATTTCTCGTGCATCCCGGGGGAGGCTGGGGACATGGAATCCGAGTGGGCCATGTTCAGATCCTCCATTATGGAAGCTGCTGGTAGAAGTTGTGGTCGGAAGGCGATCGGTGCCTGTCGTGGCAGCAATCCGAGAACCCGCTGGTGGACACCAGTGGTGAAGGAGGCTGTCAAGCTGAAGAAGGAGGCCTTTCGGGCTTGGCTGGCCGAGGGGTCTCCTGAATCAGCAGGCAGGTACCGGTTGGCCAGACGGGCTGCAGCTGCGGCAGTTGATGAGGCAAAAACCCGGGTGTGGGAGGAGTTCGGCGAGGCCATGGAGAAGGACTTTCGAATGGCCTCAAGGAAGTTCTGGCAAACCGTGAGAGGACTCAGGAAGGAGAAACAGGGCTTTTCTCAGGCTGTGCTCAGCAGGGGGGGAGAACTGCAGACCCGGACTGGGGATATTGTCGAGCAGTGGAAAGAACACTTTGAGGAACTCCTGAACCCGACCAACATGTCCTCTGTGGAAGAGGCAGAGTCTGAAGACTCAGGGGAAGACTCGTCCATATGCCTGGCGGAGGTCGTTGAGGTAGTTAAAAAGCTCTTCAGAGTCAAGTCCCAAGTCAAGACCGACGGCCCGAGTAAAGTCTAATGTCAAGACTGACAAGTTCCGATTCAAGTCCTAAATCAAGAAAGTTATGTCGCGATACAAGTCCCAAATCAAGAAAGTTATGTCGCGATACAAGTCCCAAATCAAGACAAGCGTGTCCCGATTCAAGTCCCAAATTGAGTTCCAAGTCCTTAACTTTGAGTTTTGAGTCTTAAACAAGTCATAATGCAAACTACTGCATACTGCAAATTTCCCCGCTGCGGGACTAATAAAGGATTATCTTATCTTATCTTATCTTAATGAACCCTGTAACCCCGTCTGTAACTTTTGACCCGCCCGTTTTGCATACTTTCATTAGTTTTTTGTTGACTACATGTACATTTTGGTCTGTATTTGTTTTCACAAAACCTCAATGAATCGGACGATGCAAGGTTGTGGCACCTCGCCCGGAAAAGGGAAACCGGGGCACCCTCCTGGAGCCAGACCTGGGAGGGGAGCTCGCTGGCGAGCGTCTGGTGGCCCTGCCCGAAAAAGCTACATCGTGCCGCCACCCTGTGGGCCCACCACCCGCAGGGATAGGCATTGGGGTCGGGTGCAGTGTGAGTGGCAGGCTGGGGCGGGAACCTGGGCGAGCTGACCCCCGGCATCACAGACTAGCTCTAGGGACGTGGAATGTCACCCTCTGGCAGGGAAGGAACTGGAGTTAGTGCGGGAGGTGGAGCGGTAGCAACTAGATATAGTTGGGCTCACCTCCACGCATAGCACTGGCTCTGGAACCAAACTCCTGGAGAGGGGCTGGACTTTATCCTTTTCCGGAGTTGCCCAGGGTGAGAGGCGCCGGGCGGGTGTGGGGATACTCACGAGCCCCCGGCTGAGTGCCGCTGTTTTGGAGTTCTCCCCGGAGAACGAGAGGGTTTCCTCCTGCGACTGCGAATCACAGGGGGAAAGTCTCTGACTGTCATTAGTGCCTATACACCAAACGGCAGTTCGGAGTATGCGGCCTTCTTGGAGTCCTTGGGTGGTGTTCTGGAAAGGGCGCCGACTGGGGACTCCATAGTTCTTCTGGGAGACTTCAACGCTCATGTGGGTAACGATTGAGAAACCCGGATGGGTGTGATTGGGAGGAACGGCCTGCCCGATCTGAACCCGAGTGGTGCTTTGTTGTTGGACTTCTGTGCTAGTCATGGACTGTCCATAACAAACACCATGTTTGAGCATAGGGAGGTTCATAAGTGTACTTGGTACCAGAACACCCTAGGCCAAAGGTCTATGATCGACTTTGTAGTTGTGTCATCAGACCTGCGGCCGTATGTCTTGGATACTCGGGTGAAGAGAGGAGCAGAGCTGTCAACTGATCACCACCTGGTGGTGAGTTGGATCAGGTGGCGGGGGAGGCTGCCGGACAGACCCGGAAAACCCAAACGTGTAGTGAGGGTGACCTGGGAACGTCTGGCTGAGGATCCTGTCCGCAAGGTCTTCAACTCCCACCTCCGGAATAATTTCTCGTGCATCCCGGGGAGGCTGGGGACATGGAATCCGAGTGGGCCATGTTCAGATCCTCCATTATGGAAGCTGCTGGTAGAAGTTGTGGTCGGAAGGCGATCGGTGCCTGTCGTGGCAGCAATCCGAGAACCCGCTGGTGGACACCAGTGGTGAAGGAGGCTGTCAAGCTGAAGAAGGAGGCCTTTCGGGCTTGGCTGGCCGAGGGGTCTCCTGAATCAGCAGGCAGGTACCGGTTGGCCAGACGGGCTGCAGCTGCGGCAGTTGATGAGGCAAAAACCCGGGTGTGGGAGGAGTTCGGCGAGGCCATGGAGAAGGACTTTCGAATGGCCTCAAGGAAGTTCTGGCAAACCGTGAGAGGACTCAGAAAGGAGAAACAGGGCTTTTCTCAGGCTGTGCTCAGCAGGGGGGGAGAACTGCAGACCCGGACTGGGGATATTGTCGAGCAGTGGAAAGAACACTTTGAGGAACTCCTGAACCCGACCAACATGTCCTCTGTGGAAGAGGCAGAGTCTGAAGACTCAGGGGAAGACTCGTCCATATGCCTGGCGGAGGTCGTTGAGGTAGTTAAAAAGCTCTTCAGCGGCAAAGCGCCAGGATTGGATGAGATTCGACCGGAGATGCTAAAGGCTCTGGACATTGTTGGGCTGTCTTGGTTGACACGTCTCTTCACTGTCGCGTGGAAGACGGGTACAGTGCCTGTGGAGTGGCAGACCGGGGTGGTGGTTCCCATTTTCAAAAAGGGGGACCGGAGAGTGTGCTCCAATTATAGGGGCATCACACTGCTCAGCCTCCCCGGGAAAGTTTACTCCAGGGTGCTGGAAGGGAGGCTCCGTCCGATTGTCGAATATCGGATTCAAGAGGAGCAATGCGGATTCCGTCCTGGCCGTGGAACAGCAGACCAACTCTTTACCCTTTCAGGCCTGTTGGAGGGTGCATGGGAGTTTGCTCATCCAGTCTACATTTGTTTTGTGGACTTGGAGAAGGCCTTCGACCGTGTCCCTCGGGGAGTCCTGTGGGGGGTACTGCGGGAATATGGGGTACCTGGCTCGTTACTACGAGCCATTCGGTCCTTGTATGACCAAAGTGAGAGCTGTGTCCGGATACTCGGCACAAAGTCGAGCTTGTTCCCAGTGTGTGTTGGCCTCGGCCAGGTCTGCCCATTGTCACCAATCCTGTTTGTGATTTTCATGGACAGGATTTCAAGGTGCAGCCAGGGGGAGGAGAGTTTCCGGTTTTGGGACCTCAGAATCACATCCCTGCTTTTTGCAGATGATGTGGTTCTGTTGGCTTCTTCAGAACGGGACCTTCAGCACGCACTGGGGCGGTTCACAGCCGAGTGTGAAGCGGTCGGGATGAGAGTGAGTACCTCCAAGTCTGAGACCATGGTTCTCTGCTGGAAAACGGTGGATTGCACCCTCTGGGTTGGGAGTGAGTCACTGCCCCAAGCGAGGGAGTTCAAGTATCTTGGGATCATATTCACGAGTGAGGGTAAAATGGAGCGGGAGATGGACAGGCGGTTCGGTGCAGCGCCAGCAGTGATGCGGTCGTTGTACCGGACCGTTGTGGTGAAGAAGGAGCTGAGCCGTAAGGCAAAGCTCTCGATTTACTGGTCCATCTACGTTCCAACCCTCACCTATGGTCATGAGCTTTAGGTAGTGACCGAAAGAATGAGATCGTGAATACAAGCGGCCGAAATGAGCTTCCTTCGTCGGGTGGCTGGGCTCAGCCTTAGAGATAGGGTGAGGAGCTCAGACATCCGGAGGGAGCTCGGAGTAGAGCTGCTGCTCCTTCGCGTGGAAAGGTGGTTCAACATCTGATCAGGATGCCCCCTGGACGCCTCCCTTTAGAGGTTTTCCAGGCACGTCCAACTGGTAAGAGGCCCCGGGGTCGACCCAGAACACGCTGGAGGCATTATATATCTCGTCTGGCCTGGGAACGCCCCAGTACGTCTGGAGGACCCTCTTTAGCTTGCTGCCCCGCGACCCGGCCCCGGATAAGCGGATGGAATGGATGGATGGATGGATGGATGGATGGATGGATGGATGGATGGATGCACATTTTCTACATGAATTAAATTATCTTTGTAATGTTAGCTCTTCATGGTTCTCTTCTGCAGCTTGATTAGATGCTGTCAGATTGATTCAAACAAGATACTTTAGATCTGAATAGGTGTTGACTTGATGGGGGGGAATAGCGTTAATGTGAGTTGATACAGTCACGTCTGAAGTCCTCAAATTTGTGACTCAAATGCACTAATTCTGCTTGTACTATAGAAGTAAAGTTGACTTACTTGCTTACATATGTTTAAACTGAGTAAGACATGACCTCTTATATGTAATAATAGGAGAGAGATTCCATTACCTATCATCAAGCTGTTAACCCCAATGACGCATGAAGGTGTCACATGGTTTGGGGCAGGGCAAAGCTGATATACATCGTTTGAGGGCAAGCAAACCCTGCAGACCGACTCTGCTTACATGGAAACAAGCACAGACTTGGATGGTGTTACTCAACGGGCATCTGTGTTAAATGATGTTGGATTTTCATCATTCTCACAACAGAAACAGGAAGAGATTTATTCTGCTTTTGTAAGACAATGATTTGAATTTTCTCGTGTCTTAAATGCTTCTCTGAAATGTCGTTTGCATCTCAACCTCAGACCAACATCACTGCTGGACTGCAGTATCAGGGGTTACTGGAAAGATTGATGCTGTCCACTCTGACAACATTACCATGCTGTGTGTTTCTCTTCATTAATGGGTTCATGTTGTTCACCTTGAGGAGCAAATTAGTGTTTTGTGAGACATCCCGTTTCATTCTTCTGTTTAACCTTCTTTGTGCGGACACTATGCAGATGGCACTGAGCCAGATAATGTACCTACTGTCTATTTGTAGAATAAGGCTGACATATCCTGTATGTGGATTTCTCGTCAATGTCCTCACTCTAACAAACGAAATCTCCCCTCTCACTCTGGTGGTGATGTCTCTGGAGAGGTATGTGGCTGTGTGCTTCCCACTGAGGCACACTACCATCATCACCATGAGAAACACAGCGGTGGCTATCTTTGTGGTTTGGGCTTTCAGTTCACTTAATATCCTCACACGAGTTATTCTACTGTTGGATTTTCCATTTGAAGACCTGGAGAGCCTGCAGATGAAAGACTTTTTTGTGGTGCACTTGTAATTTTTCTTGGGCCAATGTCTGTTCTTTATGATAAAGGCTACACTTATTTTCTGTTTGGATCAGCTAGTGTTGTAATCACTTCCACCTATATTGCTGTGATGATAGCAGCCAGGTCGGCCTCCACAGACAAAGCTTCAGCCCAAAAGGCTCGTAACACGCTGCTGCTGCATCTGGTGCAGCTGGGCCTCAGTCTCTCCTCAACTTTGCACAACTTGCTCCTTGTAACCATCTCAAAAATTTTTACAAGGATAGAATTTGTGCGCGTCCAGAATGTTTTTTATGTATTTTTAATTATTCTCCCCAAGTGTCTGAGTTCTCTCATCTATGGACTCAGAGACCAGACCATCCGATACGCCCTCCTGTACCACTTATGTTGTCGACTGAAACTCTCAGTCATCACAGCAAAGGCTGAAGTAGTGTCACCCTAAGACACTTTGTTAACCTCTCTATATGTTTTTTAACCTCTCTTTACAAGAGACTTTTCAAAATACATGTTGCTTAAAATTTATTACGATGTTTAATGTTGAGAATAACAGTAGTTTTGTCAATATTTCTTGAAATCCACTTGCAGAAACATGTGTAAAAGTGATTGATGTCATTTCATTTTTTATAATCAGTTTTGTCTTAAAATGTGTGATGTAGTAAATTGCAACCAACCGAATACCCCTGCGCCCTCCTTGTGTATGTTATAGAGGGAGTTCCACACATACATATGATAAAATATTAACACTGCTGAATTCTTTCACTTTAAATCCACAAAACAGTTGTATGGGGAAGGATTCTATTATCATGTGTTTCAAGGTTACTGCAATTTTTTAAACTGTTAAAGAAGAAAGCAGAAGAGAAATTCCATGTTTTTTTTCTGGGAAAGAAAAGGATGTAACTCATTAATTATTATATATAATTGAACTCTGATGAAATTTGTTTTTGAATTATGTATACAAAATAAACTGAATTGAATTGAATTGAATGTTTTTCTTTTTTCAGCAAGACATAATTACAGTCAATAAATGGAAATAGATTTGCATCAAATGTAATTATTGTCACGTTTTTCATGCTAAGTAGCCTTTTATCTGCACTGAAACAGTACATGTGATCATGGTTGTTATTTAATACTTTGTTGTGCTGTAGCCTGCAGACAAAGTTAATTTTGTTAAAAGTCCAGTTATGAACCCCGCAGATTAAAGATTTGTGGATATGTTTTAGTTGTTAAAAATACATACATTCTCATTATTATTTTATATCTATATTCCTCTTCTAGATTCTATCATTTTTAATTACATACTTGTTTAACTTTCTCTTTGTTCGATTTATTATCATATTTCATTGTTAATATTTCATACTTTCAAATTTTTTATCATGTCTTTTACTGTTGTGCTGTTCATTACACTAATGAAAACATAGTTATGACTATTAAATTACAATCCTGCCTAGAAATTCCCCTTTAATGCCACAGACTTCATTTAAAATTCTGTTGAGTTCTGCTAAAGCCCAACGTGATCTGGCTCCACATACATTTTAGTTTTTACGCCCGCTGACAGCTGGTGATCAAATGTTGGTAATATTTCATCTTTTTTTTTCCTCAATATTTGTCAAATCCCTACATTTCTTGTTGTATTATACAGCGGTTAAAATAAGTATTGAACTTGTCACCATTTTTCTCAGTAAATATATTTCTAAAGGTGCTATTGACATGAAATATTCACCAGATGTCGGTAACAACCCAAGTAATCCATACATACAAAGAAAACCAAACAAATACGTTCAGGAATGAAGTTATGTGTAATAAAATGGAATGACACAGGGAAAAAGTATTGAACACGCTTACTGAAATGTATTTAATACTTCGTAAAAAAGCCTTTGTTGGTAATGACAGCTTCAAGACGCCTCCTGTATGGAGAAACTAGTGGCATGCATTGCTCAGGTGTGATTTTGGCCCATTCTTCCACACAAACAGTCTTCAAATCTTGAAGGTTCCGTGGGCCTCTTCTATGAACTCTGATCTTTAGTTCTTTCCATAGATTTTCTATTGGATTCAAGTCAGGTGATTGGCTGGGCCATTCTAGCAGCTTTATTTTCTTTCTCTGAAACCAAGTGAGAGTTTCCTTGGCTGTGTGTTTGGGATCATTGTCTTGCTGAAATGTCCACCCTCGTTTCATCTTCATCATCCTGCTAGATGGCAGCAGATTTTTATCAAGAATGTCTCAGTACATATTTCCATTCATCCTTCCTTCAATCATATGAAGTTTGCCAGTGCCGTATGCTGAAAAACAGCCCCACACCATGATGTTCCCACCTCCAAACTTCACTGTTGGTTTGGTGTTTTTGGAGTGATGTGCAGTGCCATTTGACCTCCAAACATGGTGTGTATTATGGCATCCAAAGAGTTCCATGTTGGTCTCATCTGACCAGACTATATTCTCCCAGTATTTCACAGGCTTGTCTAAATGTTGTGCAGCAAACTTTAAACGAGCTTCAACATGCTTTTTCTTCAGCAATGGAGTCTTGCGTGGTGAGCGTGCATACAGGCCATGGCGGTTGATGCATTACTTATTGTTTTCTTTGAAACAATTGTACCTGCTGATTCCAGGTCTTTCTGAAGCTCTCCACAAGTGGTCCTTGGCTCTTGGACAACTCTTCTGATAATTCTTTTCACTCCTCTGTCAGAAATCTTGCGAGGAGCACCTGGTCGTGGCCGGTTTATGGTGGATGATGTTCTTTCCACTTCCGGATTATGGCCCCAACAGTGCTCACTGGAACATTCAGAAGTTTAGAAATCCTTCTGTAACCAATGCCATCAGTATGTTTTGCAACAATAAGGTTGTGAAGGTCTTGAGAGAGCTATTTGCTTTTACTTCATTTCTGAACTTATTTGTTTGGTTTTCTTTGTATGTATGGATTACTTGGGTTGTTACCGACATCTGGTTAAAATTTCATGTCAATAGCACCTTTAGAAATATATTGACTGAGAAAAATGATGACGTGTTCAATACTTATTTTACCCGCTGTATGGTACTGTGTTTTCTGTGTACATGAAACACCTCATAAACAGAGCTGGGACAAAATCATTGTTTTGCAAGTCACAATCAAGTCCCAAGTAAAGGCATGCAAGTCCAGAGTCAAGTCCCAAGTCAAGACCGACGGCCCGAGTAAAGTCTAATGTCAAGACTGACAAGTTCCGATTCAAGTCCTAAATCAAGAAAGTTATGTCGCGATACAAGTCCCAAATCAAGAAAGTTATGTCGCGATACAAGTCCCAAATCAAGACAAGCGTGTCCCGATTCAAGTCCCAAATTGAGTTCCAAGTCCTTAACTTTGAGTTTTGAGTCTTAAACAAGTCATAATGAACCCTGTAACCCCGTCTGTAACTTTTGACCCGCCCGTTTTGCATACTTTCATTAGTTTTTTGTTGACTACATGGACATTTTGGTCTGTATTTGTTTTCACAAAACCTCAATGAATCGGACGATGCAAGGTTGTGGCACCTCGCCCGGAAAAGGGAAACTGGGGCACCCTCCTGGAGCCAGACCTGGGAGGGAGTTCGCCGGTGAGCGTCTGGTGGCCGGGCCTTGCCACATGGGGCCCGGCTGGGCCCAGCCCAGAAAAGCTACATCGTGCCGCCACCCTGTGGGCCCACCACCCGCAGGGATAGGCATTGGGGTCGGGTGCAGTGTGAGCGGCAGGCTGGGGCGGGAACCTGGGCGAGCTGACCCCCGGCATCACAGACTAGCTCTAGGAACGTGGAATGTCACCTCTCTGGCGGGGAAGGAACCGGAGTTAGTGCGGGAGGTGGAGCGGTAGCAACTAGATATAGTTGGGCTCACCTCCACGCATCGATCCTAGACCAACTATACAGGATTTCAAGGCGCAGCCGGGGAGGAGAGTTTCCGGTTTGGGGACCTCAGAATCACATCCCTGCTTTTTGCAGATGATGTGGTTCTGTTGGCTTCTTCAGAACGGGACCTTCAGCACGCACTGGGGCGGTTCACAGCCGAGGGTGAAGCGGCCGGGATGAGAGTCAGTACCTCCAAGTCTGAGACCATGGTTCTCTGCTGGAAAACGGTGGATTGCACCCTCTGGGTTGGGAGTGAGTCACTGCCCCAAGCGAGGGAGTTCAAGTATCTCGGGATCTTATTCACGAGTGAGGGTAAAATGGAGCGGGAGATGGACAGGCGGTTCGGTGCAGCACCAGCATTGTACCGGACCGTTGTGGTGAAGAAGGAGCTGAGCCGTAAGGCAAAGCTCTCGATTTACCGGTCCATCTACGTTACAACCCTCACCTATGGTCATGAGCTTTGGGTAGTGACCGAAAGAATGAGATCGCGAATACAAGCGGCCGAAATGAGATCCTTCGTAGGGTGGCTGGGCTCAGCCTTAGAGATAGTTTGAGGAGCTCAGACATCCGGAGGGAGCTCGGAGTAGAGCCGCTGCTCCTTCGCGTGGAAAGGGGCCAGCTGAGGTGGTTCAACATCTGATCAGGATGCCTCCTGGACGCCTCCCTTTAGAGGTTTTCCAGGCACGTCCAACTGGTAAGAGGCCCCGGGGTCGACCCAGAACACGCTGGAGGTATTATATATCTCGTCTGGCCTGGGAACGCCCCAGTACGTCTGGAGGACCCTCTTTAGCTTGCTGCCCCGCGACCCGGCCCCGGATAAGCGGATGGAATGGATGGATGGATGGATGGATGGATGGATGGATGGATGGATGGATGCACATTTTCTACATGAATTAAATTATCTTTGTAATGTTAGCTCTTCATGGTTCTCTTCTGCAACTTGATTAGATGCTGTCAGATTGATTCAAACAAGATATAAGATCTGAATAGGTGTTGACTTGATGGGGGGGAATAGCGTTAATGTGAGTTGATACAGTCACGTCTGAATCTTCAAATTTGTGACTCAAATACACAATTCTGCTTGTACTAAAGAAGTAAAGTTGACTTACTTGCTTACATATGTTTAAACTGAGTAAGACATGACCTCTTATATGTAATAATAGGAGAGAGATTCCATTACCTATCATCAAGCTGTTAACCCCAATGACGCATGAAGGTGTCACATGGTTTGGGGCAGGGCAAAGCTGATATACATCGTTTGAGGGCAAGCAAACCCTGCAGACCGACTCTGCTTACAAGCAGGAAACAAGCACAGACTTGGATGGTGTTACTCAACGGGCATCTGTGTTAAATGATGTTGGATTTTCATCATTCTCACAACAGAAACAGGAAGAGATTTATTCTGCTTTTGTAAGACAATGATTTGAATTTTCTCGTGTCTTAAATGCTTCTCTGAAATGTCGTTTGCATCTCAACCTCAGACCAACATCACTGCTGGACTGCAGTATCAGGGGTTACTGGAAAGATTGATGCTGTCCACTCTGACAACATTACCATGCTGTGTGTTTCTCTTCATTAATGGGTTCATGTTGTTCACCTTGAGGAGCAAATTAGTGTTTCGTGAGACATCCCGTTTCATTCTTCTGTTTAACCTTCTTTGTGCGGACACTATGCAGATGGCACTGAGCCAGATACTGTACCTACTGTCTATTTGTAGAATAAGGCTGACATATCCTGTATGTGGATTTCTCGTCAATGTCACCACTCTAACAAACGATATCTCCCCTCTCACGCTGGTGGTGATGTCTCTGGAGAGGTATGTGGCTGTGTGCTTCCCACTGAGGCACACTACCATCATCACCATGAGAAACACAGCGGTGGCTATCTTTGTGGTTTGGGCTTTCAGTTCACTTAATATCCTCACACGAGTTATTCTACTGTTGGATTTTCCATTTGAAGACCTGGAGAGCCTGCAGATGAAAGACATTTGTGTTGCACTTGTAATTTTTCTTGGGCCAATGTCTGTTCTTTATGATAAAGGCTACACTTATTTTCTGTTTGGATCAGCTAGTGTTGCAATCACTTCCACCTATATTGCTGTGATGATAGCAGCCAGGTCGGCCTCCACAGACAAAGCTTCAGCCCAAAAGGCTCGTAACACGCTGCTGCTGCATCTGGTGCAGCTGGGCCTCAGTCTCTCCTCAACTTTGCACAACTTGCTCCTTGTAACCTTCTCAAAATTTTTGACAAGGATAGAATTTGTGCGCATCCTGTATGTTTTTTATGTATTTTTTATTATTCTCCCCAAGTGTCTGAGTTCTCTCATCTATGGACTCAGAGACCAGACCATCCGATACGCCCTCCTGTACCACTTATGTTGTCGACTGAAACTCTCAGTCATCACAGCAAAGGCTGAAGTGTCACCCTAAGACACTTTGTTAACCTCTCTATATGTTTTTTAACCTCTCTTTACAAGAGACTAATTCAAAGTACATGTTGCTTAAAATTCATTTCATTCATTGTTGAGAATAACAGTAGTTTTGTCAATATTTCTTGAAATCCACTTGCAGAAACGTGTAAAAGTGATTGATGTCATTTCATTTTTTATAATCAGTTTTGTCTTAAAATGTGTGATGTAGTAAATTGCAACCAACCGAATACCCCTGCGCCCTCCTTGTGTATGTTATAGAGGGAGTTCCACACATACATATGATAAAATATTAACACTGCTGAATTCTTTCACTTTAAATCCACAAAACAGTTGTATGGGGTGGGATTCTATTATCATGTGTTTCAAGGTTACTGCAATTGAATTAAACAATAAAGAAGAAAGCAGAAGAGAAATTCCATGTTTTTTTTCTGCTAAAAAAAAAGATGTAACTCATTAATTATTATATATATTATTAACATGAACTGTGCTAGAAAGGCGTTTTTGAATAAATATGTTTACAAACTATAACGTAGTTCAATAGAAACTCATGTTTTTCTTTTTTCAGCAAGACATAATTACAGTCAATAAATGGAAATAGATTTGCATCAAATGTAATTATTGTCACGTTTTTCATCTAAGTAGCCTTTTATCTGCACTGAAACAGTACATGTGATCATGGTTGTTATTTAATACTTTGTTGTGCTGTAGCCTGCAGACAAAGTTAATTTTGTTAAAAGTCCAGTTATGAACCCTGCAGATTAAAGATTTGTGGATATGTTTTAGTTGTTAAAAATACATACATTCTCATTATTATTTTATATCTATATTCCTATTCTATATTCAATAATGTTTAATTACATACTTGTTTTGACTTACTCTTTGTTAATTTTTTTTTATCATATTTCATTGTTAATATTTCATACTTTCACATTTTTTATCATGTCTTTTACTGTGCTGTTCATTACATGAATGAAAACATAGTTATGACTATTAAATTACATTCCTGCCTAGAAATTCCCCTTTCCCCGCTGCGGGACTAATAAAGGATTATCTTATCTTATCTTATCTTTAACGACACAGACTGTTCCTTAAAAATTCTGTCAAGTTCTGCTGAAGCCCAACGTGATTTGGCCCCACATACATTTTAGTTTTTACACCCACTGACATCTGGTGATCAAATGTTGGTAATATGTCATGTTTATTTATTTCTCAATATTTGTCAAATCCCTACATTTCTTGTTGTATTATATGGTACTGTGTTTTCTGTGTACATGAGACACCTTATAAACAGAGTTGGGACAAAATCATTGTTTTGCAAGTCACAATCAAGTCCCAAGTAAAGGCAGGCAAGTCCAGAGTCAAGTCCCAAGTCAAGACTGACGGCCCGAGTAAAGTCTAATGTCAAGACTGACAAGTTCCGATTCAAGTCCCAAATCAAGAAAGTTATGTCGCGATACAAGTCCCAAATCAAGACAAGCGTGTCCCGATTCAAGTCCCAAATTGAGTTCCAAGTCCTTAACTTTGAGTTTTGAGTCTTAAACAAGTCATAATGAACCCTGTAACCCCGTCTGTAACTTTTGACCCGCCCATTTTGCATACTTTCATTAGTTTTTTGTTGACTACATGTACATTTTGGTCTGTATTTGTTTTCACAAAACCTCAATGAATCGGACGATGCAAGGTTGTGGCACCTCGCCCGGAAAAGGGAAACCGGGGCACCCTCCTGGAGCCAGACCTGGGAGGTGAGCTTGCTGGCGAGCGTCTGGTGGCCCTGCCCGAAAAAGCTACATCGTGCCGCCACCCTGTGGGCCCACCACCCGCAGGGATAGGCATTGGGGTCGGGTGCAGTGTGAGTGGCAGGCTGGGGCGGGAACCTGGGCGAGCTGACCCCCGGCATCACAGACTAGCTCTAGGGACGTGGAATGTCACCTCTCTGGCAGGGAAGGAACTGGAGTTAGTGCGGGAGGTGGAGCGGTAGCAACTAGATATAGTTGGGCTCACCTCCACGCATAGCACTGGCTCTGGAACCAAACTCCTGGAGAGGGGCTGGACTTTATCCTTTTCCGGAGTTGCCCAGGGTGAGAGGCGCCGGGCGGGTGTGGGGATACTCACGAGCCCCGGCTGAGTGCCGCTGTTTTGGAGTTCTCCCCGGAGAACGAGAGGGTTTCCTCCCTGCGACTACGAATCACAGGGGGAAAGTCTCTGACTGTCATTAGTGCCTATACACCAAACGGCAGTTCGGAGTATGCGGCCTTCTTGGAGTCCTTGGGTGGTGTTCTGGAAAGGGCGCGACTGGGGACTCCATAGTTCTTCTGGGAGACTTCAACGCTCATGTGGGTAACGATTGAGAAACCCGGATGGGTGTGATTGGGAGGAACGGCCTGCCCGATCTGAACCCGAGTGGTGCTTTGTTGTTGGACTTCTGTGCTAGTCATGGACTGTCCATAACAAACACCATGTTTGAGCATAGGGAGGTTCATAAGTGTACTTGGTACCAGAACACCCTAGGCCAAAAGTCTATGATCGACTTTGTAGTTGTGTCATCAGACCTGCGGCCGTATGTCTTGGACACTCGGGTGAAGAGAGGAGCAGAGCTGTCAACTGATCACCACCTGGTGGTGAGTTGGATCAGGTGGCGGGGGAGGCTGCCGGACAGACCCGGAAAACCCAAACGTGTAGTGAGGGTGACCTGGGAACGTCTGGCTGAGGATCCTGTCCGCAAGGTCTTCAACTCCCACCTCCGGAATAATTTCTCGTGCATCCCGGGGAGGCTGGGGACATGGAATCCGAGTGGGCCATGTTCAGATCCTCCATTATGGAAGCTGCTGGTAGAAGTTGTGGTCGGAAGGCGATCGGTG
This sequence comes from Anoplopoma fimbria, assembly GCF_027596085.1. Lineage (NCBI taxonomy): Eukaryota > Metazoa > Chordata > Actinopteri > Perciformes > Anoplopomatidae > Anoplopoma > Anoplopoma fimbria. The sequence goes on along the minus strand of NC_072472.1, from coordinate 1,061,050 downwards.
CCTGTCGTGGCAGCAATCCGAGAACCCGCTGGTGGACACCAGTGGTGAAGGAGGCTGTCAAGCTGAAGAAGGAGGCCTTTCGGGCTTGGCTGGCCGAGGGGTCTCCTGAATCAGCAGGCAGGTACCGGTTGGCCAGACGGGCTGCAGCTGCGGCAGTTGATGAGGCAAAAACCCGGGTGTGGGAGGAGTTCGGCGAGGCCATGGAGAAGGACTTTCGAATGGCCTCAAGGAAGTTCTGGCAAACCGTGAGAGGACTCAGAAAGGAGAAACAGGGCTTTTCTCAGGTTGTGCTCAGCAGGGGGGGAGAACTGCAGACCCGGACTGGGGATATTGTCGAGCGGTGGAAAGAACACTTTGAGGAACTCCTGAACCCGACCAACATGTCCTCTGTGGAAGAGGCAGAGTCTGAAGACTCAGGGGAAGACTCGTCCATATGCCTGGCGGAGGTCGTTGAGGTAGTTAAAAAGCTCTTCAGCGGCAAAGCGCCAGGATTGGATGAGATTCGACCGGAGATGCTAAAGGCTCTGGACATTGTTGGGCTGTCTTGGTTGACACGTCTCTTCACTGTCGCGTGGAAGACGGGTACAGTGCCTGTGGAGTGGCAGACCGGGGTGGTGGTTCCCATTTTCAAAAAGGGGGACCGGAGAGTGTGCTCCAATTATAGGGGCATCACACTGTTCAGCCTCCCCGGGAAAGTTTACTCCAGGGTGCTGGAAGGGAGGCTCCATCCGATTGTCGAATCTCGGATTCAAGAGGAGCAATGCGGATTCCGTCCTGGCCGTGGAACAGCAGACCAACTCTTTACCCTTTCAGGCCTGTTGGAGGGTGCATGGGAGTTTGCTCATCCAGTCTACATTTGTTTTGTGGACTTGGAGAAGGCCTTCGACCGTGTCCCTCGGGGAGTCCTGTGGGGGGTACTGCGGGAATATGGGGTACCTGGCTCGTTACTACGAGGAGTTCTCCCCGGAGAACGAGAGGGTTTCCTCCCTGCGACTGCGAATCACAGGGGGAAAGTCTCTGACTGTCATTAGTGCCTATACACCAAACGGCAGTTCGGAGTATGCGGCCTTCTTGGAGTCCTTGGGTGGTGTTCTGGAAAGGGCGCCGACTGGGGACTCCATAGTTCTTCTGGGAGACTTCAACGCTCATGTGGGTAACGATTGAGAAACCCGGATGGGTGTGATTGGGAGGAACGGCCTGCCCGATCTGAACCCGAGTGGTGCTTTGTTGTTGGACTTCTGTGCTAGTCATGGACTGTCCATAACAAACACCATGTTTGAGCATAGGGAGGTTCATAAGTGTACTTGGTACCAGAACACCCTAGGCCAAAAGTCTATGATCGACTTTGTAGTTGTGTCATCAGACCTGCGGCCGTATGTCTTGGACACTCGGGTGAAGAGAGGAGCAGAGCTGTCAACTGATCACCACCTGGTGGTGAGTTGGATCAGGTGGCGGGGGAGGCTGCCGGACAGACCCGGAAAACCCAAACGTGTAGTGAGGGTGACCTGGGAACGTCTGGCTGAGGATCCTGTCCGCAAGGTCTTCAACTCCCACCTCCGGAATAATTTCTCGTGCATCCCGGGGGAGGCTGGGGACATGGAATCCGAGTGGGCCATGTTCAGATCCTCCATTATGGAAGCTGCTGGTAGAAGTTGTGGTCGGAAGGCGATCGGTGCCTGTCGTGGCAGCAATCCGAGAACCCGCTGGTGGACACCAGTGGTGAAGGAGGCTGTCAAGCTGAAGAAGGAGGCCTTTCGGGCTTGGCTGGCCGAGGGTCTCCTGAATCAGCAGGCAGGTACCGGTTGGCCAGACGGGCTGCAGCTGCGGCAGTTGATGAGGCAAAACCCGGGTGTGGGAGGAGTTCGGCGAGGCCATGGAGAAGGACTTTCGAATGGCCTCAAGGAAGTTCTGGCAAACCGTGAGAGGACTCAGAAAGGAGAAACAGGGCTTTTCTCAGGCTGTGCTCAGCAGGGGGGGAGAACTGCAGACCCGGACTGGGGATATTGTCGAGCGGTGGAAAGAACACTTTGAGGAACTCCTGAACCCGACCAACATGTCCTCTGTGGAAGAGGCAGAGTCTGAAGACTCAGGGGAAGACTCGTCCATATGCCTGGCGGAGGTCGTTGAGGTAGTTAAAAAGCTCTTCAGCGGCAAAGCGCCAGGATTGGATGAGATTCGACCGGAGATGCTAAAGGCTCTGGACATTGTTGGGCTGTCTTGGTTGACACGTCTCTTCACTGTCGCGTGGAAGACGGGTACAGTGCCTGTGGAGTGGCAGACCGGGGTGGTGGTTCCCATTTTCAAAAAGGGGGACCGGAGAGTGTGCTCCAATTATAGGGGCATCACACTGTTCAGCCTCCCCGGGAAAGTTTACTCCAGGGTGCTGGAAGGGAGGCTCCATCCGATTGTCGAATCTCGGATTCAAGAGGAGCAATGCGGATTCCGTCCTGGCCGTGGAACAGCAGACCAACTCTTTACCCTTTCAGGCCTGTTGGAGGGTGCATGGGAGTTTGCTCATCCAGTCTACATTTGTTTTGTGGACTTGGAGAAGGCCTTCGACCGTGTCCCTCGGGGAGTCCTGTGGGGGGTACTGCGGGAATATGGGGTACCTGGCTCGTTACTACGAGCCATTCGGTCCTTGTATGACCAAAGTGAGAGCTGTGTCCGGATACTCGGCACAAAGTCGAGCTTGTTCCCAGTGTGTGTTGGCCTCGGCCAGGTCTGCCCATTGTCACCAATCCTGTTTGTGATTTTCATGGACAGGATTTCAAGGTGCAGCCAGGGGGAGGAGAGTTTCCGGTTTGGGGACCTCAGAATCACATCCCTGCTTTTTGCAGATGATGTGGTTCTGTTGGCTTCTTCAGAACGGGACCTTCAGCACGCACTGGGGCGGTTCACAGCCGAGTGTGAAGCGGTCGGGATGAGAGTGAGTACCTCCAAGTCTGAGACCATGGTTCTCTGCTGGAAAACGGTGGATTGCACCCTCTGGGTTGGGAGTGAGTCACTGCCCCAAGCGAGGGAGTTCAAGTATCTTGGGATCATATTCACGAGTGAGGGTAAAATGGAGCGGGAGATGGACAGGCGGTTCGGTGCAGCGCCAGCAGTGATGCGGTCGTTGTACCGGACCGTTGTGGTGAAGAAGGAGCTGAGCCGTAAGGCAAAGCTCTCGATTTACTGGTCCATCTACGTTCCAACCCTCACCTATGGTCATGAGCTTTAGGTACTGACCGAAAGAATGAGATCGTGAATACAAGCGGCCGAAATGAGCTTCCTTCGTCGGGTGGCTGGGCTCAGCCTTAGAGATAGGGTGAGGAGCTCAGACATCCGGAGGGAGCTCGGAGTAGAGCTGCTGCTCCTTCGCGTGGAAAGGTGGTTCAACATCTGATCAGGATGCCCCCTGGACGCCTCCCTTTAGAGGTTTTCCAGGCACGTCCAACTGGTAAGAGGCCCCGGGGTCGACCCAGAACACGCTGGAGGCATTATATATCTCGTCTGGCCTGGGAACGCCCCAGTACGTCTGGAGGACCCTCTTTAGCTTGCTGCCCCGCGACCCGGCCCCGGATAAGCGGATGGAATGGATGGATGGATGGATGGATGGATGGATGGATGGATGGATGGATGCACATTTTCTACATGAATTAAATTATCTTTGTAATGTTAGCTCTTCATGGTTCTCTTCTGCAACTTGATTTGATGCTGTCAGATTGATTCAAACAAAATACTTTAGATCTGAATAGGTGTTGACTTGATGGGGGGGGAATAGCGTTAATGTGAGTTGATACAGTCACGTCTGAAGTCCTCAAATTTGTGACTCAAATGCACAATTCTGCTTGTACTATAGAAGTAAAGTTGACTTACTTGCTTACATATGTTTAAACTGAGTAAGACATGACCTCTTATATGTAATAATAGGAGAGAGATTCCATTACCTATCATCAAGCTGTCAACCCCAATGCGTCATGAAGGTGTCACATGGTTTGGGGCAGGGCAAAGCTGATATACATCGTTTGAGGGCAAGCAAACCCTGCAGACCGACTCTGCTTACATGGAAACAAGCACAGACTTGGATGGTGTTACTCAACGGGCATCTGTGTTAAATGATGTTGGATTTTCATCATTCTCACAACAGAAACAGGAAGAGATTTATTCTGCTTTTGTAAGACAATGATTTGAATTTTCTCGTGTCTTAAATGCTTCTCTGAAATGTCGTTTGCATCTCAACCTCAGACCAACATCACTGCTGGACTGCAGTATCAGGGGTTACTGGAAAGATTGATGCTGTCCACTCTGACAACATTACCATGCTGTGTGTTTCTCTTCATTAATGGGTTCATGTTGTTCACCTTGAGGAGCAAATTAGTGTTTCGTGAGACATCCCGTTTCATTCTTCTGTTTAACCTTCTTTGTGCGGACACTATGCAGATGGCACTGAGCCAGATACTGTACCTACTGTCTATTTGTAGAATAAGGCTGACATATCCTGTATGTGGATTTCTCGTCAATGTCGCCAATCTAACAAACGACATCTCCCCTCTCACGCTGGTGGTGATGTCTCTGGAGAGGTATGTGGCTGTGTGCTTCCCACTGAGGCACACTACCATCATCACCATGAGAAACACAGCGGTGGCTATCTTTGTGGTTTGGGCTTTCAGTTCACTTAATATCCTCACACGAGTTATTCTACTGTTGGATTTTCCATTTGAAGACCTGGAGAGCCTGCAGATGAAAGACTTTTGTGGTGCACTTGTAATTTTTCTTGGGCCAATGTCTGTTCTTTATGATAAAGGCTACACTTATTTTCTGTTTGGATCAGCTGGTGTTGCAATCACTTCCACCTATATTGCTGTGATGATAGCAGCCAGGTCGGCCTCCACAGACAAAGCTTCAGCCCAAAAGGCTCGTAACACGCTGCTGCTGCATCTGGTGCAGCTGGGCCTCAGTCTCTCCTCAACTTTGCACAACTTGCTCCTTGTAACCTTCTCAAAAACTTTTACAAGGATAGAATTTGTGCGCATCCTGAATGTTTTTTATGTATTTTTAATTATTCTCCCCAAGTGTCTGAGTTCTCTCATCTATGGACTCAGAGACCAGACCATCCGATACGCCCTCCTGTACCACTTATGTTGTCGACTGAAACTCTCAGTCATCACAGCAAAGGCTGAAGTGTCACCCTAAGACACTTTGTTAACCTCTCTATATGTTTTTTAACCTCTCTTTACAAGAGACTAATTCAAAATACATGTTGCTTAAAATTTATTACGATGTTTAATGTTGAGAATAACAGTAGTTTTGTCAATATTTCTTGAAATCCACTTGCAGAAACGTGTAAAAGTGATTGATGTCATTTCATTTTTTATAATCAGTTTTGTCTTAAAATGTGTGATGTAGTAAATTGCAACCAACCGAATACCCCTGCGCCCTCCTTGTGTATGTTATAGAGGGAGTTCCACACATACATATGATAAAATATTAACACTGCTGAATTCTTTCACTTTAAATCCACAAAACAGTTGTATGGGGTGGGATTCTATTATCATGTGTTTCAAGGTTACTGCAATTGAATTAAACAATAAAGAAGAAAGCAGAAGAGAAATTCCATGTTTTTTTTCTGCTAAAAAAAAGATGTAACTCATTAATTATTATATATATATTATTAACATGAACTGTGCTAGAAAGGCATTTTTGAATAAATATGTTTACAAACTATAACGTAGTTCAATAGAAACTCATGTTTTTCTTTTTTCAGCAAGACATAATTACAGTCAATAAATGGAAATAGATTTGCATCAAATGTAATTATTGTCACGTTTTTCATTCTAAGTAGCCTTTTATCTGCACTGAAACAGTACATGTGATCATGGTTGTTATTTAATACTTTGTTGTGCTGTAGCCTGCAGACAAAGTTAATTTTGTTAAAAGCCCAGTTATGAACCCCGCAGATTAAAGATTTGTGGATATGTTTTAGTTGTTAAAAATACATACGTTGTCATTATTATTTTATATCTATATTCCTATTCTATATTCAATAATGTTTAATTACATACTTGTTTTAACTTACTCTTTGTTAGTTTTTTTTTTATCATATTTCATTGTTAATATTTCATACTTTCACATTTTTTATTATGTCTTTTACTGTTGTGCTGTTCATTACACTAATGAAAACATAGTTATGACTATTAATACATTCCTGTTAAGAAATTCCCCTTTCCCCACTGCGGGACTAATAAAGGATTATCTTATCTTATCTTATCTTTAACGACACAGACTGTTCCTTTAAAATTCTGTTAAGTTCTGCTGAAGCCCAACGTGATCTGGCCCCACATACATTTTAGTTTTTACGCCCACTGACAGCTGGTGATCAAATGTTGGTAATATTTCATGTTTATTTATTTCTCAATATTTGTCAAATCCCTACATTTCTTGTTGTATTATATGGTACTGTGTTTTCTGTGTACATGAAACACCTTATAAACAGAGTTGGGACAAAATCATTGTTTTGCAAGTCACAATCAAGTCCCAAGTAAAGGCAGGCAAGTCCAGAGTCAAGTCCCAAGTCAAGACCGACGGCCCGAGTAAAGTCCAATGTCAAGACTGACAAGTTCCAATTCAAGTCCTAAATCAAGAAGGTTATGTCGCGATACAAGTCCCAAATCAAGACAAGTGTGTCCCGATTCAAGTCCCAAATTGAGTTCCAAGTCCTTAACTTTGAGTTTTGAGTCTTAAACAAGTCATAATGAACCCTGTAACCCCGTCTGTAACTTTTGAAACGCCCGTTTTGCATACTTTCATTAGTTTTTTGTTGACCACCATGTACATTTTGGTCTGTATTTGTTTTCACAAAACCTCAATGAATCGGACGATGCAAGGTTGTGGCACCTCGCCCGGAAAAGGGAAACCGGGGCACCCTCCTGGAGCCAGACCTGGGAGGGGAGCTCACTGGCGAGCGTCTGGTGGCCCTGCCCGAAAAAGCTACATCGTGCCGCCACCCTGTGGGCCCACCACCCGCAGGGATAGGCATTGGGGTCGGGTGCAGTGTGAGTGGCAGGCTGGGGCGGGAACCTGGGCGAGCTGACCCCCGGCATCACAGACTAGCTCTAGATACATGGAATGTCACCTCTCTGGCAGGGAAGGAACTGGAGTTAGTGCGGGAGGTGGAGCGGTAGCAACTAGATATAGTTGGGCTCACCTCCACGCATAGCACTGGCTCTGGAACCAAACTCCTGGAGAGGGGCTGGACTTTATCCTTTTCCGGAGTTGCCCAGGGTGAGAGGCGCCGGGCGGGTGTGGGGATACTCACGAGCCCCCGGCTGAGTGCCGCTGTTTTGGAGTTCTCCCCGGAGAACGAGAGGGTCGCCTCTCTGCGACTGCGAATCACAGGGGGGAAGTCTCTGACTGTCATTAGTGCCTATACACCAAATGGCAGTTCGGAGTATGCGGCCTTCTTGGAGTCCTTGGGTGGTGTTCTGGAAAGGGCGCTGACTGGGGACTCCATAGTTCTTCTGGGAGACTTCAACGCTCATGTGGGTAACGATTGAGAAACCCGGATGGGTGTGATTGGGAGGAACGGCCTGCCCGATCTGAACCCGAGTGGTGCTTTGTTGTTGGACTTCTGTGCTAGTCATGGACTGTCCATAACAAACACCATGTTTGAGCATAGGGAGGTTCATAAGTGTACTTGGTACCAGAACACCCTAGGCCAAAAGTCTATGATCGACTTTGTAGTTGTGTCATCAGACCTGCGGCCGTATGTCTTGGACACTCGGGTGAAGAGAGGAGCAGAGCTGTCAACTGATCACCACCTGGTGGTGAGTTGGATCAGGTGGTGGGGGAGGCTGCCGGACAGACCCGGTAAACCCAAACGTGTAGTGAGGGTGAACTGGGAACGTCTGGCTGAGGATCCTGTCCGCAAGGTCTTCAACTCCCACCTCCGGAATAATTTCTCGTGCATCCCGGGGGAGGCTGGGGACATGAAATCCGAGTGGGCCATGTTCAAATCCTCCATTGTGGAAGCTGCTGGTAGAAGTTGTGGTCGGAAGGCGATCGGTGCCTGTCGTGGCAGCAATCCGAGAACCCGCTGGTGGACACCAGTGGTGAAGGAGGCTGTCAAGCTGAAGAAGGAGGCCTTTCGGGCTTGGCTGGCCCAGGGGTCTCCTGAATCAGCAGGCAGGTACCGGTTGGCCAGAAGGGCTGCAGCTACGGCAGTTGCTGAGGCAAAAACCTGGGTGTGGGAGGAGTTCGGCGAGGCCATGGAGAAGGACTTTCGAATGGCCTCAAGGAAGTTCTGGCAAACCGTGAGAGGACTCAGAAAGGAGAAACAGGGCTTTTCTCAGGCTGTGCTCAGCAGGGGGGGAGAACTGCAGACCCGGACTGGGGATATTGTCGAGCGGTGGAAAGAACACTTTGAGGAACTCCTGAACCCGACCAACATGTCCTCTGTGGAAGAGGCAGAGTCTGAAGACTCAGGGGAAGACTCGTCCATATGCCTGGCGGAGGTCGTTGAGGTAGTTAAAAAGCTCTTCAGCGGCAAAGCGCCAGGAGTGGATGAGATTCGACCGGAGATGCTAAAGGCTCTGGACATTGTTGGGCTGTCTTGGTTGACACGTCTCTTCACTGTCGCGTGGAAGTCGGGTACAGTGCCTGTGGAGTGGCAGACCGGGGTGGTGGTTCCCATTTTCAAAAAGGGGGACCGGAGAGCGTGCTCCAATTATAGGGGCATCACACTGCTCAGCCTCCCCGGGAAAGTTTACTCCAGGGTGCTGGAAAGGAGGCTCCGTCCGATTGTCGAATCTCGGATTCAAGAGGAGCAATGCGGATTCCGTCCTGGACGTGGAACAGCGGACCAACTCTTTACCCTTTCAGGCCTGTTGGTGGGTGCATGGGAGTTTGCTCATCCAGTCTACATGTGTTTTGTGGACTTGGAGAAGGCCTTCGACCGTGTCCCTCGGGGAGTCCTCTGGGGGTTACTGCGGGAATATGGGGTACCTGGTTCGTTACTACGAGCCATTCGGTCCTTGTATGACCAAAGTGACAGCTGTGTCCGGATACTCGGCACAAAGTCGAGCTTGTTCCCAGTGCGTGTTGGCCTCCGCCAGGGCTGCCCATTGTCACCAATCCTGTTTGTGATTTTCATGGACAGGATTTCAAGGTGCAGCCGGGGGGAGGAGAGTTTCCGGTTTGGGGACCTCAGAATCACATCCCTGCTTTTTGCAGATGATGTGGTTCTGTTGGCTTCTTCAGAACGTGACCTTCAGCACGCACTGGGGCGTTATTATAAAATGAACGTCTCATAAAATGTATAAATGTGGTTCACACCGAGTGGCATCATGTAATAAAAGTCCCCTAGAATAAATAAGTGAATGTAGCAATATCAAATAAAAGAACCCCCAAATAAATAAATAAATGTGTTATTATAAAATTAACATCTCCTAAAATGTATAAATGTGGCATTATGAAATAAAAGTCCCCTCAAATAAATAAATAATTGTGTTATTATAAAATGAACGTCTCATAAAATGTATAAATGTGGTATTATGAAATAAAAACTCCCTGGAATAAATATAAAAAAGTGGCATTATGTAATAAAAGTCCCCTAGAATAAATAAATGAATATGTTATCTCCTAAAATGTATAAATGTGGCATTATGAAATAAAAGTCTCCTCAAATAAATAAATAAATAAATGTGTTATCATAAAATGAACGTCTCCTAAAATAAAACAATGTGGTATTATGAAATAAAAACTCCCTTTAATAAATAAAACAATGTGGTATCATGAAATTAAAGTCCCCTAGAATAAATAAATAAATGTAGCAATATCAAATAAAAGAACCCCCAAATAAATAAATGAATGTGTTATTATAAAATGAACGTATCCTAAAATGTATAAATGTGGCATTATGAAATAAAAACTCCCTGGAATAAATAAAAAAAAGTGGCATTATGTAATAAAAGTCTCCTCAAATAAATAAATGAATATATTATTATAAAATGAACGTCTCCTAAAATAAATAAATGTGGCATTATGAAATAAAAGTCCCCTCAAATAAATAAATAATTGTGTTATTATAAAATGAACGTCTCATAAAATGTATAAATGTGGTATTATGAAATAAAAACTCCCTGGAATAAATATAAAAAAGTGGCATTATGTAATAAAAGTCCCCTAGAATAAATAAATGAATATGTTATCTCCTAAAATGTATAAATGTGGCATTATGAAATAAAAGTCTCCTCAAATAAATAAATAAATAAATAAATGTGTTAAAAAATAAAAACTCCCTTTAATAAATAAAACAATGTGGTATCATGAAATTAAAGTCCCCTAGAATAAATAAATAAATGTAGCAATATCAAATAAAAGTACCCCCAAATAAATAAATGAATGTGTTATTATAAAATGAACGTATCCTAAAATGTATAAATGTGGCATTATGAAATAAAAACTCCCTGGAATAAATAAAAGAAAGTGGCATTATGTAAAGTCTCCTCAAATAAATAAATAAATGAATATATTATTATAAAATAAAAGTCCCCTAGAATAAATAAATAAATGTAGCAATATCAAATAAAAGTTCCCCCAAATAAATAAATGAATATGTTATTATAAAATGAATGTCTCCTAAAATGTATAAATGTGGCATTATGAAATAAAACTCCCTCAATTATGTAAATAAATAAATAAATGAATATATTATTATAAAATGAACGTCTCCTAAAATAAATAAATGTGGCATTATGTAATAAAAGTCTCCTCAAATAAATAAATGAATGTGTTATTATAAAATGAACGTCTCAATAAAAGTCTCCTCAAATAAATAAATAAATGTTATTATAAAATATTATAAAAAGTAATGTAATGTTATGTAATATAATAAAATGAACGTCTCCTAAAATGTATAAATGTGGCATTATGAAATAAAAGTCTCCTGAAATAAATAAATAAATAAATGTGTTATTATAAAATCAACATCTCCAAAAATAAATAAATGTGGCATTATGTAATAAAAGTCCCCTAGAATAAATAAAAGTGTAATTGTATTTAAATGTATTCTTTATAATTATTGAAGGACTTATCAGTGTGTTTAATATTGTAATAAATAAAAGTGTAATTGTATTTAAATGTATTCTTTATAATTATTGAAGGACTTATCAGTGTGTTTAATATTGTAATAAATAAAAGTGTAATTGTATTTAAATGTATTCTTTAATATCAGTGTGTTTAATACTGTAATAAATAAAAGTGTATTTCCGCCTCCAGAGCAGCAGGTGGCGGTAACGCACCAGCGCGCTTCATGCCAACCGCCGTAAAACCAGGAGAAGACGAAACGTCGACGTCATGACGTCAGACGTTTGAAAGTGCGCAGTGACGCTGGCGGCTCGACAGTCTTTTCCCTCCTCGCTGGACGCTGCCCGGCTATGCCGACGTTCCGCTAAACGCTCCTCCTCGGCCGCCGTAGTGGACTCTGCCGCTGGTTCTTCTTCTTCTTCTTCTTCTTCTGCTCGACACGTCCGCACAGCGTAGTTTAAGGTGAAAGCTCGTGAAGGGACGCGTGTTCTCCGCGCGTCTGCCTTTTGTTTTGCTAACGTTCAGCTAGCATGCTAACGGCTAGCTAACGTCTAGCTAGCTAGCTGGCTAGAAGTTAGCTTGCCGCGCGTCTCTTCTGGCTGCCCACTGCGCATGCGCAATAGGTGTGTTGATTAAAGACACGTTGGGCTGCTGGAGGCGGTTTAATGTGCCGAGCTAGCCTGTTGTTAGCCGACCTGATGCTAATGCTAATGCTATGTCAGTGTTAGCCGACGCTACGTACGCTGCGTGATGACGTCACAGCCCAGGGTTGCTGCACGTGGAGCCAGATAACCTTTTACTGTAGTACACCTGAGAGTACTATCACTGTAGTACACCTGAGAGTACTATCACTGTAGTACACCTGAGAGTACTATCACTGTAGTACACCTGAGAGTACTATCACTGTAGTACACCTGAGAGTACTATTACTGTAGTACAGAGTACTATCACTGTAGTACAGTACTATTACTGTAGTACACCTGAGAGTACTATCACTGTAGTACACCTGAGAGTACTATCACTGTAGTACACCTGAGAGTACTATTACTGTAGTACACCTGAGAGTACTATCACTGTAGTACACCTCAGAGGTACTATTACTGTAGTACACCTCAGAGGTACTATTACTGTAGTACACCTCAGAGGTACTATACTGTAGTACACCTGAGAGGTACTATTACTGTAGTACTATTACTGTAGTACACCTCAGGTATACATACTATTACTGTAGTACACCTGAGGTACTATTACTGTAGTACACCTGAGAGTACTATTACTGTAGTACACCTCAGAGGTACTATTACTGTAGTACACATCAGAGGTACGTGTACTATTACTGTAGTACACTATTCTGTAGAGGTGTACTATTACTGTAGTACACCTACAGGTGTACATGTACCTCTGAGGTAAAAACTCTTAACAACCCTTTTGGATCAGCTGGAAAATGCATCGTCACAGAGCTGTAAACAGGCTGGTTTTCTTTTTGGAGATACGTTGTTCTCACAGGACAGCGAGACTCAAACCACATGATGATCTGATAGAATTTGCAACATGCACAATAATGCATCAAACTGAAATCTATCTGGACTTTTCTGAAGATACCGTTTGTTTCTTCAAGAGATTCTTTCTGTTTTGAGGTTCAGAATGTTTAATGTCTGAAGGAACCCCAAACGTATATATATTCTAAAGGATTTAGATTCTGTCTTTATAACTAAACAAGTGTTTTATAATCTGATTTAATGTGATGTAATCCAAAATATAAATCGTCTCATTTTCCCACCAATATTCTCTCACAGTTTTAGAATATTACTGCAGAACATAAGCGGTTGCTATGGGAATGCAGCGACTCAAACAGTTGATGGATGAATGTTTGTGTTTGTCTCCATACAGAAGACCTATGCGGTCCTGCTAGCAGGGCAAGATGTTCAACAAGTCATTCGGCACTCCCTTCGGAGGAGGGACGGGGGGGTTTGGCACCGCGTCGACCTTTGGACAACAGAGTGAGTTGTTTCATTTATTTGTTAAAACTCTGGGATTCGATCCTACAACAGCACCAGGCAGAGACCAGCGACGTTCTCTGGATTACTTATCTAAATATTATATGATTAAAAAAAATCCCTCCAGGAAACTTTTAGAATATCAGTCCAGAGAACGGAAGAAACTATGTATAAACCACATGGTGCAAACGACAACCACACTTCCGTATTTACGCCTAGATGACGTTAGTTTGAGTGTTGATGGAGCAGCTACGATGTTAGCATAGCTTAGCATCAATAGATCCAAACTCATTCAGAAAACAAGCATTTTAAAAGTTGTTTGCTTGTCGTCTTGTGAAGAGACCTAACAAAACATGAAGTCAGACTTATTACAAATCTTCATCGTTCTGATGTTTTTCAGCATCTTTTTTTTATCCGTTTATTGCAAGAAATAAAATCCAAAGTTTATTTTGGGGTTCATACGGCTGTATTAATCCAGTCGACATGTGACTGCTGAGTTACAGTGAATACAGCTTTTGGATGATGTTATGAACTCAGACAAGACGGCCTTAAGTTTCCCGGGATGTCTGGTTCTTCCACAACATGAGCAAAGCAGCAGTAGTGTTAATTCAGACATTGATGAAACATGTCTACATGGATGAAGCCTCTTTCTCTCCGGGGCGTCGAGCACCATTGACCCAAATAAGCACAAATGATCCCGCCAGTAACTTCACGTTACATTTCACAATCATCAGGTTATTGATGAAGTGAACAGACTAAACCTCTTGTCTGTGAGTGTTTCAGTGTTCCTGGTGACTGAAGTCTCATGTGGTGATTTGAAGCATCAGTCTGTGACATCTCTTCCTTTCTCCTCAATGATCTGCAGACACGGGTTTTGGGGCGACGGGAGGCTTCGGGACGTCTGCGTTCGGGGCCGCGGCCCCCACCGGAGGACTGTTTGGTCCCACACAGAATAAACCTGGTTTGTCAGCTGTTGTTTTATTCGCTCTCGTTTCCATTCACACAAACATAGAACCCAACACCAACGTGTCCTGGTCTCTGTCCTGCAGGCGGTCTTTTTGGGTCCAGTACTTTCAGCCAGCCGCCGGCTTCCTCCACCAACACCGGCTTTGGCTTCGGGGCAACGACCGGCACTACGACCAGCTTGTTTGGCAGCACCGGGACTGGAACCACCGGCGGACTCTTCTCCCAGCAGAGCAATGCTTTCGGAGCCAACAAACCCACCTCGTTTGGAAGTGAGAACCCGCCATACGCCACAGTTTATGGTTTACAGCTCTCACCTCTTTATGGTCTCGTCCAGGAGGGACCTCAACACTTGTTTGGTTCATCATTAGAGCTACAATCAGATGTGAAGATTCATCTTGTTCGTGCTTGAAATCTGTCGTTTTTTTCTCCCTAAAAAGTTCCTACTAACAAATCAAAAATGTAAAATAACCCAAATCCAGTGCTCCAGTTGTGTTTGCAAACTGCTCAGCCCCATTGTCGTTTTGATTTGTTTATCTTATGAAACGTCTGAACGCTTTGAAGAAGTCTCCCTCCCATCGTGTCCTCCAGGCTTTGGGACGAGCACCAGCAGTGGCGGGCTGTTTGGGTCGACCAACACCGCCTCCAACCCGTTCGGTGGAGGTGGAGGTGTCGCCTCCCTGTTTGGAGGTGCGGGGTTCACCGCCGCACAGCAGCAGCCGGGAACGACTGTAAAATTCAATGTGAGTCGGTTTGTATAAAGTTTATTCAAATTTGTACGAATACATCCTTCAAATGTTGGTCACCACTGAACTATCTGGAGCCATTCTAGGTTAAAAATACTGTACACAGTACACAGAATTGAGATGTGTTAAACTTTAAATTAACAAAAAAAATGTTTCACTCAGAAACATGTTAATTGTGAAACTGAATCAAAAACCCTCTTTTGTTTGTACATTTTACAAACTGTCACTTTTCTTCCCCCTTCAGCCTCCAACAGGAAGTGACACCATGGTGAAGGCCGGTGTGACCACCAGCATCAACACCAAGCACCAGTGCATCACCGCCATGAAGGAGTACGAGAACAAATCCCTAGAGGTCAGTCCCTGTTGCTTTTTAGAGATTCATCTGTCGGCACAGTCGAAGCCGTGAAGGTTTGGAAACATTAGGACACCACGGCCTCTGGTGTGGACCTGTCAATCAGTGTGTAGCCCCGCCCTAAAGCATCCCCTGCTTTATGGTCTGTTTGACTCTAAATGGAGCATCATTTACTAAATGAACATCATGCTGTATTGAAGAAGACTTGAAACTAGAGATTGAGACCATAAACTCATGTTTACAATGTTTACTGAGGGAATAAATCAAGAGAGAAGTAGAGTCATTTTCTCATAGACTTCTATACAACCAGAGGAGTCGCCCCCTGGTGGACAGGAGAGAGAATGCAGCTTTAAGACATGAAGCTTTGACTTCACTTTAAAGAGCTGGATGTTGCTGCACTGAATGAATACATCAATCTTGTCAATGTGGAATTTCATCTGAGCAACATTCAGAAAGCCTCAGCTAGCCGGAGGAGAGCAACACCAGGATTTAGAGGATAAGAAATGAAAAGCAGAGGCTTGCAGGAAAACAATAGTTTTCCAAAGTTGAAGATTATTGTTTGAGCAGCCGAGAAAAGACGTTTGTTGAAACTGGATTAAATCTCTCTTGTCTCCCTGCAGGAGTTGAGGTTCGAGGACTACCAGGCGGGCAGGAAGGGTCCGACCAACCCGATGGCCGCACCGACAGGCGGCTTGTTCGGCGCCACCGTGGCAACGTCCAGCGCCGCCACCGGCCTGTTCGGTGCCGCGGCCCCCAACACCAACTTCTCCTTCGGACAGAACAAGAGCACCTTCGGAGCAGCACGTGAGTGGCGCCGATGTCAGACGCTGCTTGTTCAGAGTTTGAGTTCTTGGTCTCCTCGGTGTTGTTGATGTTTGTGAAGCATCAGCTCCGTCTTTGTTTCTCTGCAGCGGCTGCCAGCGGGTTCGGTGCGGCGGCCGGCGCCGGTCTCTTTGGTCAGCAGGCCCCCCAACAAGCCAGCAGCCTCTTCAAGCCGTTCGGTCAGACCACCACCGCGCCGAGCACCGGCTTCTCCTTCGGCAACACCAACACCATGGGACAGGCCAACACCAGCAGCATGGTGAGAACCCTCTGTCTTGAGTTCAGGAGCAATACCTCATTATTTAACATCATAAACCCACAGAGACAACGTCAGTAAGATGATGATCTGATGATTATGAGTTTTAACAGCTTCTGGCTCTGATACACGGTTTAGTTTTGGCGATTATTTATTGAAAATGTGCTTTTCCATCCCGCCGGTGGGTTTTGTGGTTCAGACGGTTAAACAACATTCAAAGTCGCACTCAGAAACAATAAAAAAACAACCTCAGTTTGACACCACAGAAGAAGAAAACGAGTAGAATGAGCTCTTTAAATCTTATTTTTTAAAGCAGCAGGTCGTCTCACTGCAACGCACTAACGGGCGTTTTGTGTCGTCCTTCCTGTGGTTCAGGGTTTGTTCGGGAACGCGGCGGCGCCGCAGGCCGGCGGCTTGTTCGGCGCGGCTCAGCCCAGCACCGCCGCCGGCTTCGGGACCGCCACCGGACTGTTCGGACAAGCCAACGCCGGATTTGGAAATGTCGGCACACAGGTACACGAAGAATTTAGTAAAGTAACCGGAGATTACTGACATTAAGTAGCTGAGAGGTTTGACTCGCCAGATATCAAAAGTTACTAAATGTAGACCGATTTTAAATGATGTGTTCAAATGTTATCTTGTAAAATTCAGTATTTGTTGAGAAAATGTAATACACAGTTATTAAGGATGTTTTCACATTAATATAAAATAGAAATTAGAGATGAATTATGAGCTGTTTAACTTCCTAACACTCTAAGAAGATTATAAAACTTCATTGAAACTACTAATTACCCCACAAAATGTTTCATCAAAGGAATTATATATTGAAAATACATTCATGTTGCTAGCAGCTGTTAGCAATTGTATAATTGAAAAAGAGTATGATAATACTGTAACTAAGCAACCAACTTCCTGTTTACATCTCCATGTGCATGCTCAGTGTACGAGAGGAGTCATGTGATGTTTGTTTTCAGGCGTGTTTTATGAAATCATTTCTAAATCGTTTCCGTCTTGAGATAAAAACACATCAGAGTGTTTTGTCGTCTTCATGTCCGTCTGTTCTTCGTCCATCGCAGCAGAGTTTGTTCGGTAATAAGACGGCCGGGTTCGGCACCACCACCACCAGCGCCCCGTCCTTCGGCACCGGCACCGGGCTGTTCGGCAACAAGC
The DNA here is from genome assembly GCF_027596085.1 of Anoplopoma fimbria. Classification (NCBI taxonomy): domain Eukaryota; kingdom Metazoa; phylum Chordata; class Actinopteri; order Perciformes; family Anoplopomatidae; genus Anoplopoma; species Anoplopoma fimbria. The sequence goes on along the minus strand of NC_072472.1, from coordinate 1,043,680 downwards.
CGGCCCTCACGCTGGGGACCGGAACCAACACCTCCACCTTCGGTGAGTCCGCCGGGGTTTAAAGGTGGAGACGGTGTCGTAAATCTGATGTCTGTTAATAACTTTGATTATTGATTGTTTGTTTTTTTCTTCTCGCTTGTTGCAGGTTTTGGGGCTAACCCTGCTGCCGGGAGTCTGTTTGGGAACAAGCCGGCCACCGGAGGACTGGGGACGGCACTGGGGACCAGCTTCGGAGCAGGTACTGGAGGATCCACGAGACTGGGAGGGATCAGATTATGAAAACCAGCATGTGGAATATATATGAGAAATTATAACGAGACAAGAATACTTGATGGCTGTACACATATTGTTCTACTAATATACTTTGATTATTGTTAAAAAAACTCACTGGAACCAGTGGAACTACTGGTTCCACTGGTTCCAGTAGTTCCAGTAGTCCGATCTAAAGGAGAGTTCTTGCTCCTTTATGATCGTACACTGAACATCTTTGGGTTGGAGCTTCACTCTTAACGTGTGCTCAGTTTTTCACACACACACACACACACACAACAGTATATGAATAAGGAGTTGTGTGTGTTCAGCAGTGGGCGCAGGACAGACGTCTCTGTTTGGGAACAACCAAAGCAAACTGGGCGCCACACTGGGAACGATGGGAACCTTTGGAGCGACGGCATTCAACACCGGAGCCAGCACCCTGGGCTTTGGAGCTCCACAGCAGCCAGTCGGTGAGCAGCGTCTGTCTGTCTGTCTCTCTCTCTCTCTCTCTGTCTCTGTCTCTGTCTCTCTCTCTCTCTCTCTCTCTCTCTCTCTCTCTCTCTCTCTGCTTCAAACCGTCCGTGTCCTCCCATCAAACCAACATCATCGTCTCTCTTTGTTTCATTTTGACTGTATCCGTGCTCGTGCTTCATCTGACCTCTCTCTCTCTCTCTGTCTCTCCATTTGTCTCCTGCAGCGCTCACAGATCCGAGTGGGACGGCCTCCCAGCAGGCCATGCTCCAGCAGCAGCTCAGCGTCCTGGCGTACTCGCCGTACGGAGACTCGCCGCTGTTCAGAAACCCGCTGTCAGACCCCAAGAAGAAGGAGGAGGTGAGAACAGGCTATTTTCACCCTAACCCGACAGAAAGCTGAATAAATACCAGAGAAAACACAAAACGTCTGAGGCTTTCATGGGGTTATCCTCCATGTAGACAATGTTTCATCAATCATGTTTGAAATCACCACTATTGCTGCTTTGTTCATGTTTTGGAAATCCCAGACATCAAAGTAAACTAAACGCCGTCTTGTCTGGGTTCCTAACATCATCTGCAGGAGTATTCACTGTATCTAACAAGCCGCCAACGGCTGGTTCACTACGGCTGTATGACCCCCAAATAAATGATTTAGCTGTGATTTCAGTGTAATAAACGAATAAAAAGATGCCGAAATAACTACATGATGATGATTTGTAAAAAGTCTGAATTCATGTTTTGTTCGTTCTCTCTGCCAGACGATTTAAAAGGCTTGTTTTCTGAACGGTGTTTGGATCATTTGTTGCTAGGAGTTTTTTTTTGAGTATCCAATCACAACCCTCTGTGTTCTGACAGCGTCTGAAACCAACCAATCCGACGGCCCAGAAGGCTCTGACCACGCCCACCCACTACAAGCTGACCCCTCGCCCGGCGACCAGGGTCCGCCCCAAAGCGCTGTCGTCATCGGGGGCCTCCAAGTCGCAGCTCTTCGACGGCCTCGACGACGACGAGCCCTCGCTCACCAACGGAGCCTTCGTACCCAGGTACCCACCTCATCGCCACGGCAACGGTGTTTGAGCGTGAAGAGGCTCTGTGACATCATCCAACATGTTCAGCCATGTTTTTCTTTATTTTATTTTTTTACTTAAATTAAAACAGACTTAAGACTTGAATAAACAAGGCTGATGATAAAAATAATAGAAATAATTATAATTCAGCAAATAATAAATATATATATATTTAATTTGCCATTTATTGTTTTTAAATAGAATAAAATCTAACAAATGTTGTGTAAATGTTTTTCGTTCACAGGAAGAGCATAAAGAAACTCGTGCTGAAGAACCTGAACAGCAGCCAGTACAACAGTCCAATCAGCAAAGAGACGGACGACCTCGCTTCACCTCCAGAGTATCCTCAGAACGGACACAGGTATGAGCACACACACACACACACACACACACACACACACACACACACACACAATAACTTCCTTGTGTATCTCTCACACTTCCGTTCTCTCATTAGAAACTTCATTAAACAGAATTTCTTGTGGATTTCTATGCCTCTGCTACGTTTATTCGTCATAACCTGACCACCAGATTGTTTGTTACTCATTCAGTCTTTGGAAACTGTTTGACTGCACTTTAAAATAATACCTGGCAGGTGATTGGATGAACCACCTGTCAATCAAACTCTTGACAGTTGGAAGAAAACTCTTCATGCAGTAAAAGATTAAAGTGTCGTTCAGTGACTTTCTTTAAATCCGTCACAAACGTCCATGTTGACTTGAGGATGAACTGATTCGATTTTGGGGTCAAAGGTCAATGTGACCTCAGAAAACATTTTCTTGGCCAAAACTCAATACTAATTATGACAAAATACACACAAACGTATAAAATGATGAAGTGACGACATTTTGGAAAGACTTGGATGGTAATTCTAGTCTCTTAAGAACCATGGTGGATTATTTCAGGTCTTCTTGTTTACTGTCAGATGTGTTTGTTGTGTTTTGATCATCTGTTAATGTTGACATCCCGTTAACGGAGTCCTGCCATGTGCTTCTCTCTCCAGCCTCATGGAGGAGGAGGAGGAGATGCCGGGTGCCAGCAGCCCGGTGGACGACGACCCCGAGGTCACCCAGTTCTACGTCAACCCCATCGCCAAGCCGATCCCTCAGGGCCGTGTCCAGACCAGCCTGCAGGACACCATCAGCGACCTCAACATGCACAAAGTGGCCCGGAACGGCGGACTGGAGGTCAGCGGACACAGCTCTGTTTTCCTCTGATCTGGACCTTTTTGTTTAATGAGACGAGAACGGGAGCATCGACATCTACGACTCCAGATGTTCAGATATTCTGTTGATACAAACACAGATGAGTTTATATCATCATCGTCATAGAAACTGTAGATGTCGATGCTGACGTCAAGAGTCCAGAACGTCCGACTGTCCTTATTATTAAAGAGTTAAAATCCAGACTGAGATTTGAGCAACAAAACTGAACGATTCAGTTTGTTTTCTGTCAGATTAGAACTGTGATGCTGAACTGTTTTTGTTTTTCCCGTCAGCTGAGCAGCGAGGACGTGTCTGCGTCTCTCGGGGACGAGTCTCTGCAGGAGGACAGAGAGGAGGAGCAGCAGGAGATGCAGCAGTCTCCTCACCCGGCAGGTCGGATACAAAACGCACTGTTCAATCCTGTCATGACCTTTAAATGACCCCGAGTTAAGATCTGTGTCCACACAGCGTCTTTTTCAGCATCTTGCATCAATAAAATCAAAACATTCACCAGCGATTGTTTACCCGGCAAATCTGCTGCTTCAAAAGGGCCTTTCAGTCTTTATTATTATGGTGTCTGACTGACATGAGGGTCAGGAGAGACAGACAGGCCCAAATCAACAATTATTTTCCGAAGAGTTCATATTTTCAGCAAGAAGAGCTCAGAAAAATGACCCGAGGCGGCTGCATCCGCTCTCTCCTCATTGGGAACAAATTGAAAAAGACGCTACGTGGACACCGGCACTAATGGAAAAGAATAAATGCATCACATTCTCTGTTTTCTTTCTTTCAGGCATCGTTCTGAACCGTGTTGGTTATTACACCATCCCCTCCATGGACGATCTGGCTGAGATGGTGGACGAAAACGGAGAGTGTGTGGTGGAAAACTTCACCGTTGGCAGGAAAGGTACCGACCGCTTACAAGAACTAAGTTTAAAGATATAAACGCTCCAAAAAAAAAAAAAAACAGCTTTCAACGTCTCACCGCTCTGCTCTGATTGGTCCTCACAGGCTACGGCTCCATCTTCTTCCCCGGCGAGGTGAACGTGACGGCGCTGAACCTCGACGAGATCGTGCACTTCAGACGCAAAGAGGTCATCGTGTACCCGGACGACAAGAACAAGCCTCCAGAGGGGGAGGGGCTTAACAGGTGAGAGACGGGTTTTGATCTGTCCGCAGGAAACAAGGTTTTTATCTAAAGATGAAGTTATATGTCGTCTATTCCACTTCCTGTCCTGATCCGGTCCTCGTTTTCTGCTCCGTGTGGTCGCAGGCGAGCCGAGGTGACTCTGGACGGCGTTTGGCCAAACGACAAGACGGCCTGCACTCAGATCCGGAGCCCCGAGCGTCTGACGGAGATGAACTACGAGGGTCGGCTGGAGAAGGCCTCCCGCAAACAGGGAGCCCGCTTCCTGGAGTACCGAGCTGAGACCGGATCCTGGGTGTTCGAGGTCAGTTGATATCACTCTCTGACCGACACGAGGAGACGTTTTGTAACTGACTCCTCCCCCTGTGTCTCTCAGTTGTAACTGACTCCTCCCCCTGTCTCTCTCTCTCTCAGGTGGCCCATTTCTCCAAATATGGCCTCCAGGACTCTGACGAGGAGGAGGACGTGCCGCTCAAAACGGACCCAAAGAAGCTGAAGACGATGATGATGTCACTTCCTGCCACCCGGCCGCAGCAGCTCCCCCCCTCCCAGCAGCAGGTGGCGCCACAGGCTCAGGTAGAGCAGCCTGCGCCCATCCACACTCATCCTCATCATCCTCACTGACACACCTGAGATGATTAAAGGAGCGTTTTTTAAACTTGACAGCAGGTTCTATATTTTATTTGAGTCGGTGAACGGATGGCGTGGGCTTCTTTCTGACACACAAACAATTTTCTAAATGTTATCGTCAACACACTTTGCCAATCCTACGAAGCCGTAGCAGGTCCGTGGTTGGTTGATGTTTTATAATCCTACATAAAGTATCTTTAGTGAAATATTTCCATTAAAGTTTTGTGCCTTTCAGAATTCTAAACTTTAAAGCCCGTTATTCTGATAAAAGCACAACACTCAGTGTATGCTCCTAAATGAGCTTCATCTTGATGCTTTTTTTTAAATGTATTTATTAAAGGGTGACTTTCTTTAACTACTAACACTGCTGGTGTAGTTTTCACAACAGAGGGAGCCGTTTATATTAACTTTGATCTGTTGGGTTTATTATGCTGCTTCAGTTTTAACGCCGGTAAAGAAAAAACACACACACACACGTATAAATAATACTTAGTATTTTCAAAAAATCTTCTCTGATCAGTTTGTGTTCTTCAGGACTTCATATACAGAATATTTACTTATGTTGTTATTGTTATTATTTTAACTATGTTATAATGAGGTTCTTGTGAGCTACTAACCTTAAAGTTAATCTCATGTTCTATATAAGAGGATAAATACTTAAACTTACTCTTACCTGCTTAAGATGTGTGACATGAATGTACTCATTTAAATTTAATGCATTTAATAAAGTTAATGAAGATGTTTAATCTTTGGTGTGTAAAGTTTGTGGTAAAATGATCTGCAGCAATTAAATCAAATGTTTATTGTGCAGTAAATTGGATCTGACTGTCCTGAGATGTTTTTCTTTTATTAGAATTTTTCTTTTTCACTTAATTAATCTTACATTTATGATGTCTGTGTATTTTGATAAAAGAAAATACATTTTTTCATCAGAATATTATTATGACTATAATTATAATTTATAGTCATAAATGTTTTAAATGTTATTTCTATAAATGTGAACAAAAGTATTTCCTTTAACTCTAATAATAACAATAATAATTCATTTATCTATAGTGCACTTAACAATGCAAAAAATTACATTACAAAGTTAAAAACTAAATAAAGAACCAGTCAATAAAAGGATAAATCTAATTATGAACAAAAAATGTAATATCTAAGTAAAACTAAATTAAAACATAAACACCTAAATAGTGTTTTTCTGTGGTCTTGATCTCCACATGACTCTTATCGTGTGTTTGTGTGTTTTCAGTCTACTGTTGCCGTGGAGATCCCGGGGGGCATGGCCGAGCTGGACAGCGACATGGCCGACATCACCCAGAGCTTCCCAACAGAGAGCATGCTGGGAGGAGAGATGGATGACGACAGCGACCTGCCGACGGGGGAGAAGCTCGGAGGTCTGATCCCCGCAGAGCACGACGGCGTCTCCGCGTCCGGCCACATGGCGTCCTCGCTGGGGATCAACCCGCACACCCTGCAGGTAGAGCCGCGTGGCCACCACCGCAAACAGGAAGTACATCAGGCTGAATTAAAAACCCTCCGTTGAACATGGGCGTGTTTTGTCGTGCAGATCATGAAGGCGTCTCTGTTCGCTGAGGATGAGGAGGAGAGCGACATGTTTCAGGATCACAGAGCCACGAAGGTGTCCGCCGACGTCTCGTCTCCTCGCCTCGTCGTGCCGGGAACCCAGAGCCGACCCTCCGGTACGAAACTCTGACCGCCGTCCACTTCCTGTTTTTATTTTGGTGACCTCTATTTATTCAGGGGCAGTTCGGGTTTAGTGCCTTGCTTCAAGGCGTGATGAAGAGATGATGAAGATATTATACACAGAGCAGCACCATGATGATGAAGATATTAAATATAGAGCAGCACCATGATGATGATGATGAAGATATTATACACAGAGCAGCACCATGATGATGAAGATATTAAATATAGAGCAGCACCATGATTATGATGATGATGATGATGATCTCGTTCTCTCTTTAGTCGGCGGTCTCCTTCAGGCTCGTTTCACCTCGGGCCTCTTCTCTCAGATGTCGGACTCTCCTCGTCCTCCTCCACTGACCCGGGGTCTCCGGCGGCTAAAGAACCCCCCCGCTCGTCACACTGGGCCGGGTCGGGACCCTCGTCCTTCCTGCTGCCCGCCCGGACCCCGGAGCCTTCGGTCAGGACGGTCGGCGTCCGGCGGCTGGGCGGCCCGGTGACCCTCAAAGAGTCCGTCACTCAAGGGAAGGTTGGTTTGTTTTTATTATTTATTATTTATTATTTATTTATTGATGAGGAGAGATGTCGTCTGCAACAGAAACACTGCCGGAGAGGAGTTCTCATCCATGTCGACAACGTTTCATCAATCACGGCTGAAATAAACACTACTCCTGCTTTGTACATGTTGTGGAGGAACCAGATATCCTAGAAACGAAACGCGAGTGTTCACTGTATCTAGCAGCCTCACGTCGGCTAGTTTACGACGGCTGTATGAACCCAGAGTAAACAATGCTGCTTTGATTTAATCACAATAAACGGACAAAAAAGATGCTGAAATAACAACATAATTATGCTAATTTGTAAAAAGTCTGAATTCATGTTTTGTACGTTCTCTCTACAAGACGGCAAGCAAACAACTTTGAAAACGCTTGTTTTCTGAATGGAGTTTGGATCTATTGATGCTATGCTAACATTGTAGCTGCTCCATTCATTCTCAAAATAACGTCAAACAGGAGTAAATACAGCCGCTTGTGATTGTTTGTTTCATGTGGTTTATACACAAACATTTCTACTCGTAGTTTCATCCGATCTCTCTACTAATATGAGGTATCGTAGAGCGAAGCGTTTGTGACACATGATGTGTTCAAGGATCCTTGGAAAGATGAAAATCTGACGATAAAGACGTTTTTTACAGCTTCTGGCTCTGATAAACTTTGAGATTGAGACTTGTTTCCTCAAACTGATGGTTTGTGTCGTTGCTGCTTCACAGGGGAGTCTGTTGATGGACGCCGGGCTGTTTAAGGGTCGATCCTTCCGGGTGGGTTGGGGTCCCGGCTGGACGCTGGCGCACTGCGGCGACCGGCTGAGCTCGCCGCCGGCCAAACGGCTCGACCGCCATGAACTCACCAAAACAGACTTCAGCTTCCTGCCAAAACCAGCCAGGAGCAAACCGTAAGAAGAAGCACAAAAACACACACACACACACACACACAACACACAAAACACACACACACACACACACACACAGTTCAACATAAAAAATACAAATATTTTCTAGTTTGTTTAACTTCATCTTTCATAGTATTTTGAAATATTCGGTGGAAAAAAGTTTGTCTAATTGTTTGTTATTGATCGGATGTCATTTGACCTGAAATCTGTGTTAAAATGTACAACATTTAGAATCAATATTCCTGCTTTTTTCCCTCATATCTCATTGTAAATTGCAGAAAAATATATTAATGCCATATCCTTTCTACCTACATCGTGCAGCGCAACATCAAAGTGGTTCAAATCTAACATGAAAAGTTCTTAAAGTAACTGAAAAACTTAAAGAAGCAATATACGACATTCAGAGCAGTGCTTTGTTCACATAGCCCGCCGGCTAACATGCTGTTAGCAGATAAATCGTCATGGAAACGTAGCCTTCGGTTCCTTCCGGCTGCTAGGTGAATGCATTAAACACAAACAATAACTACAAAGTGTATCAGACACTATAATCTAGTTGTGAACACTGTTATTATTCCGCCATATTTTTCTGAAATGTGAAGATAAGAGATAAAATAAGATTATCCTTTATTTGTCCCATATCGGGATATTGCAGTATAAGAAAAACAAGTTTAACAAATATGTCATCAAACAGTGACGGTGTAGTGAAGTCTCATAACTCATAATAACTCGTAGACCCCTACAGTAAACCTGCTGTGCTCTGGTATCTCCTCCCCTTCAGTCTGGTAGAGAGCCCCTATAAGGTGGTGCTGGAGCAGCTGGTTGTTCTGGAGCCTCCAGGGAAGACCAGCGAGGAGGAAGACGAGGAGGAGGAGAGCCAGTCGGTGCTGCAGCGCCCCCTAGAGATCTGTCTGAAGCACAGCACTGTGGACACCAGCGACGCCTCCGCCTGCCCGCTGGTTCGACCCCGGCACGGCGTGGCGGCGCTGCACGAGTACGCCGAGTGGATCAGCGAGCTGAGCGACAAGCATGGAGACGCAGACCGTAAGTGAGAGAGAGGGGGAGGGGGGGAGAGAGGAGAGAGAGAGAGGACGCATATTCAACATCTGAGGGAGGATTTAAGACGTTGGAGACTACATCAGTGAAATGACCTCATGTGAAGGAACGATAAGAGACTTGGAGTCAATCTTTAAAACACATTTATCAACATAACTGAAATATGAATTCAAACAGTTTATATGAGTCATAAAATCACGTTTATTCTAAATTTTCTGAAGGTATTATTCATTATTCTGTAGATTATATGATGGACATATTTGTAAAAAGCGAAGCAATTCTCTTTAACGTTTGAATTCATCCTCTCGAAGTTAAATTCTGCTCTCTGAGTTATGGATGAAGCCTCTGAGTTCAGTTTACAGACGCACTTTATTCTGAAAACCTTAAACATGATACATGACTACTTTGATAATCTATTAATCCGTCGATTACTTAATTGATTATTAAACATGAATTATTAAAATGAAAAAAAGCTTTAATTCCAAAAACAAAATGTATTTTTGTACAATAATAAAAAAGTACTTTACGTTACTTAACAACTACAAATTTGAAGTACTTATACTTTACTTGAGTAGTACTTTATATTTCAACACCACTACATCTGAGTGAAATATATATTTTTACTGCAATACATTTATTAAATACCAAAAGTTACATTCAGATTATTGATAACAAAATATAATATAATTGTATATTAAACTAATAAATTATATATTATAGATTATATAAAATCATTAAAATTAGCTCCACCTTTATCAGCTGCAACAACAAACCCAATAATGCATCAATAGTATAATGTTATTCTGCATAATGAGTACTTTTAAGTATACTTGATGTTAATACTTTGTACTTTTACTTAAATCTAGATCTTAGTATTACTACTATTCCTTAAGTAAGTTATCTTCTTAGCTGTTATTAAACGTTAGCTTTAGCATAGCTTCATCAGCTGTATCTTTAATCTCTGTATCCACCATTTTTAAAAAGGAGTCGCCGTCACTTCCTGTTGTTCATCATGTGATCTACACAAGACGCCTCATTGGCTGGTTTACTGGTTTACTGCCACCACTTTAAAGACGTTGCTCATAAAATAGACCCAAATAATCAATGAGGGAGTTTGTTGGCAGCTAGTTTTTTAAATAATTGACACCTCACACCGACACAAACAGGATCCAGCAGGTATTTATTCTGGTTCTTGAGATTCTGACATTCTTTATCTCCGTCTCTCCACTCCAGCTCTCCTGGGTTACTGGGCCGAGGTCTGGACGTTGTGCGAGGCCCTGTGGGGCCGGCTGGGCCCCGCCGATCTGGAGTCCGACGCCGAGATGCCCGATGCCGAGACGCCCGACGAGTATGAGCAGCAGCTGGAGAGGAGGCGGACCTTCTCGGCCTGGCTGTCCCGCGGAGCCGCCTGCCGGGTGGAGGAGGAGGTGGCGCTGGCGGCGAAGGGTCGCCACACGGACGCCATCTTCAGCTACCTGACGGGAAACCGCATCAGTGAGGCGTGTCGGCTGGCGCAGAAGGAAGGTGAGGAGGTTTGAAGAACGCTGCGGAATCTCAACACAGAGAAAACTATCATTCCTGCTAACGCAGCCGTCTGTCCTCAGGAGACCACCGTCTGTCCCTGCTGCTGTCTCAGGCCACCGGCTCTCAGTACTGTCGGGACCTGCTGGCCCTCCAGCTCGCCGACTGGAACCGCATGCAGACCGACAGCTACCTGCCGGAGGAGAGGCTACGCATCTACACACTGCTCGCAGGGAAACCGGTACGGACACGTCAGTTATTGTCTCTCGCTCGCTCTCCTCTGTCTCTCTCTCCTTCTCTCTCTCTCTCTCTCCTCCTCTCTCTCTCCTTCTCTAAAACTACTGCTGCTGGTGTTTACTGGCTTCACAGATGTGAAGGATTAGTTTGTTTTTGATGTGAATTTGGTAAAAAAGCTTCTTGGAATAATTTCAAAAGAGACATTTGTCAAACAAATCTGTTCACATCTGGCATGGGCAGACAGCGTGTGTGTGAACATATGCTATAGCGTGAAGCTTCATCGCTGAAGAGCCTGTATCGTGATGCGTTTCCTGTATCGTGATGCGTTTCCTGTCTGAACCCTGCAGGTGTGGCAGTCGTCTGAATCCGTGGTGAACGTTTGCTCCGAGCTGGACTGGAAGCGCTGCGTAGCCGTCCACCTCTGGTTCATGCTGCCGCCCACCGCCTCCGTGGCCGACGCCCTCGCCAGATACGAAGCCGCCTTCCAGGTAAGCTGCTGTCTGTCTCTCTCTCTCTCTCTCTCTCTCTCTCCTTCTCCCGCTTTCCTTCTCTCTCTCCCCTCCCTCTCAGACTCATCGTTGTGGTTGTTTCCGTCCTGCAGGGCTCATGTGAGGGGGGTAAATACGCCTGCGCCCCCCTCCCTCCGTACATGGAGGCGGAGCATCCGGACATGGAGGAGGAGGAGGAGTCTAAACGATCGCTGCACGACCTCTGCTTCCACCTGCTCAAACTCTACAGTGACAGGTAACCCAGCCACATCGATTTTAGAAAACCGCTTATTAAACAAAATTGTTTTATTTATTTAATGTTGATTAATAAATTAATTAAAATGTGATTATTTTACATGTGAATCTTGATCTATTGATGTCTTTGACTTCACCCTATAAAATAGAATAAGTGTAATTGTGGTTGTATAAATGTTATGGTGCTGTTAGATTGCTGCTAAGCCGTTCCGTTAATATGTGCTTCCTCCATTTGTGACCGCAGTGAAAATACGTATCTGGGTGAAGTAGTTTGTTAGATTTCATTTCTACCACTATAAACTTAAGAAGTGCCGGATTTAAGCAAAAGTGACTCTACATGTATTAAAAAAAGGCTCATGAGGATCATTTTCTCCTCCAGAGACGCTCAACATATGTTTGGACAGAGCAGGCCTCTGAGTTTAGAGAGCTGTAGAGGAAGCAGACGTCTTTAACGCTCCTTCCCTGTCTCTGTTCAGACACTACAGCCTGCAGCAGCTGCTGGACCCTCTGACCCTCACCTGGGACCGTCTGGACTACCGGCTCAGCTGGCACCTGTGGGGCGTCCTGCAGGCGCTGCACTACAGCCACCTGAGCGCCTCGCGGCAGGGACTCCTCCACGCCAGCTACGCCGCCCAGCTGGAGAGCGCCGGCCTCTGGCACATGGCCGTCTTCATCCTGCTGCACATCCCCAACGACACGTACGTCCAGATTATTATCATTATCATAGTCACTGTGTTTTACTCCAGGAACGTAAAATGTAACAAAAGGAGGCAATTTCTTAAAGCTGCATTCTCTCTCCTGTCCACCAGGGGGCGACTCCTCTGGTTGTATAGAAGTCTATGAGAAAATGACTCTACTTCTCTCTTGATTTATTCCCTCAGTAAACATTGTAAACATGAGTTTATGGTCTCAATCTCTAGTTTCAAGTCTTCTTCAATACAGCATGATGTTCATTTAGTAAATGATGCTCCATTTAGAGTCAAACAGACCATAAAGCAGGGGATGCTTTAGGGCGGGGCTACACACTGATTGACAGGTCTCTTTTGTCTGGTTTATTTATCCATCAACAGTTTAATTGACTTTCCATGAATAGGGCACACAGTCACGTTGCATATCTCTATCACATATATCATTTAATATACAGTTAATATCTTTTGTCCTTGTTACATTTGGTAAATTGTAATTTGCATAAAAGACTTGCTGACTCAGCATATGTGAAGACTGAAAGGAAAAGTGTTGCTTTATTCTTTAATGTCAGATTAATTCTGTTTTTATTTGAGCTTCTTCCTGCAGCAGCTTCAGTCGTAGTGACAAAGACAAATCTCTGCTTCTTCTTCTTCTTCTGCTTCTTCTGCTTCTTCTTCTTCTTCTTCTGTGGTGTTTGATGTTTCCTCTCTCTGTGTGTCTTCAGTCAGCGGGAGCGAGCGGTGAGGAGATGTTGACCCTGCACTGCCGCCTGCAGGAGACTGACGAGTCTCAGCGGAGGGAGCGCTTCCTGACGGAGAGGCTGCTGATCCCAGAGCAGTGGATCCACGAGGCCAAGGCCACCAGAGCACGCCGCGACGCCGACCACCAGCAGGAGGCGCTGCACCTTTACCGGGCCGGGTTCTGGAGCCAGTGTCACCGGCTGCTCATCCAACACCTGGCCTCAGGTGTGTGAGCTACTGTCACTTTAAGAAAAACACACAGACAGGTCCTTCAATGAGTTCAGAATAAAACACTTCTAGTGACACAAAGTGAAGAGAAAACAGACGAATAGTCAAAATACAAAGTGCTTCTGTTTGTTTTTCATTTGGATTTATGCCAAATTTATTTTAAGTTATTATTTTACATTTTTAAAGTCTTATTGTGGTGCAATTTGCAGCAATTGCATAAAAAAATAAAATCATTTTTTTCAATTATAAAACTTTAATTGTCCAACAAAGACAGATTATACAGATTTATTTTTTTAAATGGTACATAGAATTTAAAGAATTAGGGAAGAAATATATTTATTATTAATCATTATTTATTATATTACATTACATTACATTATTATATAATTTATAGCTTATATAATAATAATATTTTTTAATGGTCCAAATCAGCTACAAATGCATGATTTGGAAAAATAAACATTATTAATATTATTATCATAATAGCAATATTTGTACTTATTTCTCATTTCCTGTCAGACTGTTATCAGCGTTACAATAAAAACAAAAAGTCTTGGAGCTGTATAGAGGGTCAGTAATGATCTTTTGGCGGGAGCAATGAATTTAAAAGTCAAGACTCTAAACTTGTCCCTCCCGTCCTCCCGTAGACTGCATCATCAACGACAACCACGACTACCTGCTGGAGTTCCTGGAGGGGCTGGCGGTCCCTGAACACAGCGCCACCATCCAGGACTGGGACACGGCGGGGAGGGTTTACCTGGACTACATCCGCGTCATCAAGACTCTGCAGGACATCCAGCAGGTACAGAAACGCTCAGATTCAAGCAATCAACTTTATTTTGAAAGGGTTTTTTTAATGTCCAATATGAGACGAGACTGAAGAAGAAGACAAGGAGCCAATGTGCTTCAGTGTCGATGTCACTTCCTGTACCTGGTGTCATCAATAAAGAAGATGGCTTTTATTGTGAAAGTAGGCAGGAAGTGTTGCTGTGGGTACTAATCAGGCTTTAATTAATATTATTGAACAGATAATTCAAACGCTGCTCAGTATGCTAAACATATATAAAGGGTTCCGGGACAGAGGATGTAAAGCCCTCTGAGGCAAATTTGTGATTCTGGGCTCTACAAAATAAACTGAATTGAATTGAATATTATAAATAAGAAATAAGAAAAAAAACTGATGTTAAATTTCTTTGATAATTTAATTAACAAAAATTGGAAAACAATGGAATCGATATATCCAACATTGTTTCAAGAGTCTTCTTTCTGTCAGAAAAAGCAGCCATGATTGTTTTGTTTCCAAAGAGGTGCAGGACTTTTATTTATTATATTATTCATCATATATATTACAGTGAAAATCGAGGTTGCTTAAAGTCAAAGTACTAAAGTACAAGTACCTGAAAGTAGTTTTGTGTTCCAGATGGAAAACGCCGGTTACGAGTTGGAGCGTCTCTACGGCGACGTGACGTCTCTGTGCAGCAGAATCGAGCTGCTGCCCTGCAGCTCCGCCAGAGACCGCCTCGCCCAATCAGGTAAGAGAACACACCTGGCCTCTGATTGGCTGGCGTTAGATGAAGGTGAGCGTCAGGTGACAGAGAGAGAGAGAAAGAAGGAGATAGAGAGAACTTCAGTCACTTAAAGGGAAACGTGTTATAGAAATATGAACAGAGAGACAGGAAACAATATGTGACTCCCACTTCAGGAGGATGTAATTATCTCTGACGATCATCATCATCTTCATCAGCTTTAACTGTCCTTCAGAATGAAAGCCATAGTTTCCTGCTGATGGAGTCACTTTGACTAAATGTAAATAAATGTTGGCCAACTCTCTGACTCCATGGCAACACATGTTCAACCCCAGAATATTTTCATTTTGTCACCGTCCCTTAAAAATCCTTTCACTCTGTAAACCATCAAAAATACTAAATATAATACTTTTACTTTGTTATAGTAATTTATAGTGGGTTTTTTTTTTAACATTAAAAACATTCAATTGAAATGATTATGAAATAAAATATTGTATTTTTTTATGTATTTAAACAGATCTATTCATTAGATTTATTCTAGTTTATCACCAACACTACATTTTAGCTTTAATGATTTAATGAATGATGTTACTAGCTCTCCTCCTGTTGGCCGTTAGCGGTGCTGCTAACGTTACTAGCTCTCCTGTTGGTTTAAGCACAGGTTGGTTGTTTACAGTGTGACATTACCAGAGATCAGAGACTAGAGGAGCATAGCTGAAGCGATGAGGGAGGCTGAGGGGAGTCGATGCTCTCAGAAGGTCTGGAAGTGTTTTTTGAAGCCGGAGATATTTTCTTCAGACAGAATTGAGTCACAGGAAGTTTGGACTTCCTGCCGTTCTCAGATCGTTCAGCTGTTGTTGTTCGCTGAAAACCCCTCGCTCACCAAGCCCCGCCCCCTTCCTCCTTCTCCCTCCCCCCATGCAGAGATGGCGAAGCGCGTGGCCAACATCCTGCGGGTGGTGCTGAGCCTGCAGCAGGGCGACGCCGCCTCCGACTCCTCGGCGTGCCGCTCAGCCAGCTGGCGCCGCACATCAGCCGCCTGCCGATGCCGGAGGACTACACGCTGGAGGAGCTGCGAGGCCTCACGCAGTCGTACCTGCGGCAACTCACCGTCAGCCAATGAGAGCGCAGAACAGCAGCGGAGGGCCGATTGAAGTTTAAAGAAGGTGTTGAACTGTCCGCTGCTCAGACATCATGGAATTCTGAAAAAAAGGATTAAAAAAAAAAAAGATAAAAGGAGCTGAAACACAAACGGGAAACGAGTTTGAGTCGTTTGTTTCCGAGGAGGGAACCGCTCCACGACTCGGTTCCGGAGTTTGTTCTCGTCGGTTCTGGACGCCGTCTGTTTTGAAAACAGGCACAAAGCTGCGATACGTCATTCCTCTTCGTCTGTCTGTGTGTGTGTGTGTGTGTGTGTGTGTGTGTGTGTGCGTCGCTTCAGGGGAGAGTTAAAAAATAAGAAACAACAGCACTTGACCGGAAGTTCCTCCTCATTCAGTCACTGTTAACCGTTTAAAACCACGTTAACCAACCGGGTCACAGGAACCAAAATTATGTTTTTGTTTCACCAAATCTACTTTGTTTTTTCACACCTGCCTCTGGATTCTTTTACCTCGTAGAATACAACAAAGATCTTCTGGTGCTAACTGGGAGTTCTTCTGTTCCACTGGTTTCCGTTTATTCCTGTTGAGTGTGAAAGTCGCTCCACAGACTCTTGAAACCTGCTGCATTGTAATCAATCTTTATTATCAAGTCTGTTCATTTATGTCAAAGTTTAACTGAAGTTGTGAAATCATTTCCTGCAGACTTTCAGATCTATCTGTGTTTAAACTGCATCACGTGAAGAAAACCTTTTTCATCAGGGAGTTCTGTCTCCAAACAATAAGACAATACAAACATTGAAGCGTCTGTAATGTTCTAGTACCGATAGTTTCCAGAGTCTGCTAAAGATTTTAATACTATGCAGAAATGAATGGAAACCAATCGGCAGAAAGGGAAAAAAATCTAATTAAAAAGTAGCTAAAACGTTCCAACTGTAAAACGATCCGTTCTCTCTTTCAGCTGTAAACTCGTTCACACGTTCTGTTGTTTATTATTTTAAAGTTCTCCCCAGAAACCGACTTCTTTCCCTCTTTAACAGAGTTATTTTGTTGGAGTGGCGTCTTTGTAACGGCACTTCACTATGCATGTGAGCGTGTAAATGTGACCTCGTTTGACCTTTGACCCCAAAGAAAGTGACGCGTTATCGATTTAGCTCCGACAAAAGAGGATTATTTTTTTTTTTCTTCGAAAGATTTGGTTTTATGATATGCGTGAACAAAAAAGCAGCCGTTAGCTTAGCATAGTGTGACAGTAGCATCTGTTCATCTGTCGATATGTGAATAAAGACGATTATCTGAATGCGAGCGGCGGCGGCGTTCAGACGGGTTCCACGTGAACGACGTGGGTTTGATTCTGAGGAAAGCTCAACATGCAAAATGTCTGATGGTCTATTTTTGTAGATTTCTGTTTTGTTTGAATGTAAATCAGTGTGTGTGTGTGTGTGTGTGTGTGTGTGTGTGTGTGTGTGTGTGTGTGTGTGTGTGTGTGTGTGTGTGTGTGTGTGTGTGTGTGTGTGTGTGTGTGTGTGTGTGTGTGTGTGTGTGTGTGAACAACAAACAAACAAGTATTTTTTTCTTTTATCAGCACTTCAGTTCAGTTTGATCGTCAGAAGTGAAGAGTTTCGTCCCAAAAACGAGCTGCCAGTCAGAGATTTCACTGCATGTAATTATATAAATATTGTATATTTTTGGAAAATCAAACAGGGAATATCAGGTCGTTTTTATTCTCCACCTTTGATTATTAATAAAATTGGATGCAAAGTGTTTTGGAATGAAACTCTCCACTTATCGATTGATTGATTGATCGATCGTTTTTCTTTTTGTTGTAGATTAAATGTCCGCTCGCCAAGAATGTTTTTCTTTTTTCTTTTTCTTCAAAGTAAAATCAGTTTCTCAACAAACTGGACGCTCTATATGATGTCTGCTTCTTCTCCTGTTACAAACAGAAACTGTGCGTGTGTGTAGTTTACATGGATGGATACTCTGTGTGTGTGTTTCCTGATGATTTTGTTGATGATATTTTTTAATAAAGTCGAGTAGAAATAAACAGTTTGTTCTCGTGTTTTCTTTTTGCTTCTCAGGATAAAATGTTGATGGAGTCACTTTGACTAAATGTAAATAAATGTTGGCCAACTCTCTGACTCCATGGCAACACATGTTCAACCCCAGAATATTTTCATTTTACTTTCAGTTAACTTTACCTGATGGTCTCAGAATCTTCTCCTCAGAGTTCACAGCAGTAAAACGACTTCTGACGTTTATTAGTGTTTGCACATAAAAATATAGTCAATAAAGACAAATTATTAGTATAAGAAAATTGTTTATTGGATAAACAAACAAACGAGTATATTTACATAAGTCTGATTCCAGTTTTAAATGTCTTCACTAAACTCTGAAGCACTGAACCTCTTTAAACTGAACCGGCTGCTTCATTCATGATATTTTCTTCAATGTATATAAAAATAGATCAAAGTCACTTGAAATCATTAAGGACGAGGGATTCAATTCAATTCAATTCAGTTTATTTTGTATAGCCCAGAATCACAAATTACAAATTTGCCTCAGAGGGCTTTACAATCTGTGCACATGGGATGTCAACGGTTAAGTCGTTGGTTGATGTGTTAATTTAACACTCCGACTAAATAAATCTTCCGACTGAGCTGTTCAGACAGGAAGTAACCACGGCGACTGGCTTGGTTTTGTAAACGTTAAAATTTTTCATACAGATTTAGAGCGAATGTCAGCGGATAACGATCGAAGCGCCTGAGATCAGCAAAGCAAACAGAAAATACAGTAAAAGGCAAAACATTTACAACATAAAAACCTTCAGACTGGAGGCATCGTTCAAATGTCATTCAGTCATGGAGTGCCGACGTAGGAGTGAAGGAACTACGTCATGTGACTTAACATCCCCAATCAAGACAATTGTTATTGTTTATTCATATTAAAAACAAAGGTAGGCTAAGTTTGAGACGGAGCGATGAAAGAAATAAAAAGACTGTACTTCCTTAAATGTAAATTCAAAAGTACCTGTAACTCATAAAGACCCCACCACCCTAACTACACACACCAACCACACCCGTCAACGGCGTTCCACTGTACACAAATATGTGTACATTTTTGCTACAGCTTCTTAATTTCCGTAATTTTATTTCCTTTTATTTGGACGTCTGCTGTGAGCGGCGTCTCACGAGAGAATCTTCCTGTGAAGTCGTCCTCCGCTTTGAAGCCGAACACGTCCGCAAGAAGTCGATTTGTCACATAAAACGTCTGCGGCCCGCCGTTGAACTCCACCTCCAGGTGAGTGTTCCTCGTATTGGACGATTTGATTCCCATTATTTTGATCCTCCCGGTCTGGACGGCTTCACTTTGAACCTGAATAAAGACAGATAATAATGACTGACGTAGTAGTGAGGGCATTTAAGGAGGACAAACAGCTGATTTAAGACCAGAGTAACATCTCAGAGTGTCTGTGTCTTTATCATTTTTTTTTTTTTTTTTATGGTTTATTTGAATAAATAAATAAACAAACGCATCTGGAACATGTGTTTGGTGGAACAGAGACGTCCCTACAGCTACCTTGGAAGTTTCAGGCGATTCCGCTGATTTCAGAGACAGAGAAGAAATATTCAGAGGTTCTTTCTGCTCGGTCTTCTGTTTGGGCTTTTTGGTTCCAACAGGATCCGTCTGAACAAACCACAAGAATAAAACAGTGTTAGAGAGAATTCTTCTTCTCCCAACGCCAAACAGACGAACGCTCGGTTCAGACAAGATCAGGAGGTCTGAATCAAACTGAACCAGGGTCCAGATCTAGTTCTGACAGGCTGCCGTCATAACTGTAAGAAAATTAAAACGTAGGTGATTAAGTAGACAATTATGACCTGACAAAGTTGATTATGACCAGACGTAGGTGGCGATGAAGATGGATGTAGGCGATGAAGTGACGTAGGCGACAGTGAGAGGACGTACATGATTATGAGGACGGATGAAGGTTATGATGAAGAGATGTAGGCGACAGTGAAAGGACGTACATGACTATGAGGACGTACATGATTATGAGGACGGACGAAGGTTATGATGAAGAGATGTAGGCGATGAAGAGACAGCGAGAGGACGTACATGATTATGAGGACTGATGAAGGGTGGTGATGAAGATGGATGTAGCCGAGGATGAGGACGGATGTAGGCGATGATGAAGAGACGTAGGTGACAGTGAGAGGACGTTTTTTCTTCACTATTTAAAGTGGCAAAATATTTAATTCTAACTGAAAAATCTTTTGTTTCTTTCACAATTATTGATGAAGACAATGATGTTTGTTAACGGAAATCCTGCTGTAGGAAATGAGACGCCTAAACAGGTGTTTAGCCTCGTTAGAACAGAGACGATCCGACTGCTACCTTTGTGGTTTTGGTGGATTCTGTCTTCTGTTTGGTCTTCACGTCTCCAACAGGATCCATCTGAACAAAACACAAGATTAAAACACTGTCATTTATTCAATAACTTTAATGACAGAATATGTTTTTAAAGACACTGAATTACTCATATTCATATACAGATAAGCAGATAAAAACTCAGAAAATTGTTTGTATCCCGTTTGTTAGGAATCTATAATAATAATATTTATTTGTTTATCATGAGGCGATGAAGTGACGTAGGCGACAGCGAGAGGAGGTACATGATTATTATGAGGACGGACGTAGGCGATGATGAAGAGATGTATGTGACAGTGAGAGGACGTACATGATTATGAGGACGGACGTAGGCGACAACAGAACCTACATATTTAGGAAGGTACGTATGAGATATTCGTTTATTTTGATTCTTCAATGTGTACAGGTAGTTTTTTTCTTCACTATTTAAAGTGGCAAAATATTTAATTCTAACTGAAAAAATGTTTGTTTCTTTCACAATTATTGATGAAGACAATGATGTTTGTTAACGGAAATCCTGATGTAGGAAATGAGACGCCTAAACAGGTGTTTAGCCTCGTTAGAACAGAGACGATCCGACTGCTACCTTTGTGGTTTTGGTAGTTTTGGTGGATTCTGTCTTCTGTTTGGTCTCCACGTCTCCAACAGGATCCATCTGAACAAAACACAAGATTAAAACACATTTATTTAATAACTTTAATGACAGAATATGTTTTTAAAGACACTGAATTACTCATATTCATATCCAATGAATCGCCACCTTATCGTGGTGGAGGGGTTTGTGTGCCCCAGTGATCCTGAGAGCTGTGCTGTTGGGGGCAATAGCTCCTGGTAGGGTCTCCCAAGGCAAAGTGGTCTCGGGGGAGGGGTCAGACTAAGAGCGATTCACAAAACCCCAATGAATTGGACGATGCAAGGTTGTGGCACCTCGCCCGGACTAGGGAAACCGGGGCACCCTCCTGGAGCCAGACCCGGGAGGGGAGCTCGCCGGCGAGCGTCTGGTGGCCGGCCCGAAAAAGCTACATTTTGCCGCCACCCTGTGGGCCCACCACCCGCAGGGATAGGCATCGGGGTCGGGTGCAATGTGAGCTGGGCGGCAGGCTGGGGCGGGAACCTGGGCGTGCTGACCCCCGGCATCACAGACTAGCTCTAGGGACGTGGAATGTCACCTCTCTGGCGGGGAAGGAACCGGAGCTGGTGCGGGAGGTGGAGCGCTACCAACTAGATATAGTTGGGCTCACCTCCACGCATAGCGCCGGTTCTGGAACCAAACTCCTGGAGAGGGGCTGGACTTTTTCCTTTTCCTGAGTTGCCCAGGGTGAGAGGTGCCGGGCGGGTGTGGGGATACTCACAAGCCCCCGGCTGAGCGCCGCTGTTCTGGAGTTCTCCCCGGAGAACGAGAGGGTCGCCTCCCTGTGACTGGGAATCGCAGGAGGAAAGTCTCTGACTGTCGTTTGTGCCTATGCACCAAACGGCAGTTCGGAGTACGCGGCCTTCTTGGAGTCCTTGGGTGGTGTTCTGGAAAGGGCGCCGACTGGGGACTCCATAGTTCTTCTGGGAGACTTCAACGCTCATGTGGGTAACGATTGAGAAACCCGGATGGGTGTGATTGGGAGGAACGGCCTGCCCGATCTGAACCCGAGTGGTGCTTTGTTGTTGGACTTCTGTGCTAGTCATGGACTGTCCATAACAAACACCATGTTTGAGCATAGGGAGGTTCATAAGTGTACTTGGTACCAGAACACCCTAGGCCAAAGGTCTATGATCGACTTTGTAGTTGTGTCATTTGGGTACAAAATTGTTGGGCTGTCTAGGTTGACACGTCTCTTCACTGTCGCATGGAAGTCGGGTACAGTGCCTGTGGTGTGGCAGACCGGGGTGGTGGTTCGCATTTTCAAAAAGGGGGACCGGAGAGTGTGCTCCAATTATAGGGGTATCACACTGCTCAGCCTCCCCGGGAAAGTTTACTCCAGGGTGCTGGAAAGGAGGCTCCGTCCGATTGTCGAACCTCAGATTCAGGAGGAGCAATGCGGATTCCGTCCTGGACATGGAACAGCGGACCAACTCTTTACCCTTGCAGGTCTGTTGGAGGGTGCATGGGAGTTTGCTCATCCAGTCTACATGTGTTTTGTGGACTTGTGGACAGGAATATGGGGTACCTGGCTCGTTACTACGAGCCATTCGGTCCTTGTATGACCAAAGTGAGAGCTGTGTCCGGATACTCGGCACAAAGTCGAGCTTGTTCCCAGTGCGTGTTGGCCTCCGCCAGGGCTGCCCATTGTCACCAATCCTGTTTGTGATTTTCATGGACAGGATTTCAAGGCGCAGCCGGGGGGAGGAGAGTTTCCGGTTTGGGGACCTCAGAATCACATCCCTGCTTTTTGCAGATGATGTGGTTCTGTTGGCTTCTTCAGAACGTGACCTTCAGCACGCACTGGGGCGGTTCACAGCCGAGTGTGAAGCGGTCGGGATGAGAGTCAGTACCTCCAAGTCTGAGACCATGGTTCTCTGCTGGAAAACGGTGGATTGCACCCTCTGGGTTGGGAGTGAGTCACTGCCCCAAGCGGGGGAGTTCAAGTATCTCGGGATCTTATTCACGAGTGAGGGTAAAATGGAGCGGGAGATGGACAGACGGTTCGGTGCAGCGTCAGCAGTGATGCGGGCGTTGTACCGGACCGTTGTGGTGAAGAAGGAGCTGAGCCGTAAGGCAAAGCTCTCGATTTACCAGTCCATCTACGTTCCAACCCTCACCTATGGTCATGAGCTTTGGGTAGTGACCGAAAGAATGAGATCGCAAATACAAGCGGCCGAAATGAGCTTCCTTCATGGGTGGCTGGGCTCAGCCTTAGAGATAGTTTGAGGAGCTCAGACATCCGGAGGGAGCTCGGAGTAGAGCCGCTGCTCCTTCGCGTGGAAAGGGGCCAGCTGAGGTGGCTCGGGCATTTGATCAGGATGCCTCCTGGGGCAACCTTTAGAGGTTTTCCAGGCACGTCCAACTGGTAAGAGGCCCCGGGGTCGACCCAGAACACGCTGGAGAGATTATATATCTCGTCTGGCCTGGGAACGCCTCGGGGTTCCCCAGGAGGAGCTGGAAAGTGTTGCTGGGGAGAAGGACGTCTGGAGGACCCTCCTTAGCTTGCTGCCCCCGCGACCCAGCCCCGGATAAGCGGAAGGAAATGGATGGATGGATGTTTGTAATAAAAACGCAACATGTTGTTCACCTTTTTCGCTGCATACAAGAGGAATAAAATGTGTAAATAAAAGTATTCCTATTCAACATAACTAATAAGATAAATATGAGCAGCAATGTATCAGAGTGAGTATTTATCATTAACCCTTTGTGTTTCTCACCTTGTCAGGTTGGCAGCTCTTCACTTGACCTTTAAAAGAAAACAAACAAACACGTTTGATGGTTTCAGGTAAAACATAAACATCTCTTTAGTCACATGACCTCACGTCTCTTCCACCAAGCTAAAGGACTAGCATTCTAGTGAGGACATTTAGTCACGTGACTTCACGTCTCATTTAGACTCTTTTTAAGTTTCACTAGAGGGGCATTTACTGACTTATTTTCTATCAGAACTAAAAGCTAAAGTTTCTGCTTTCAGACACTGACCAGGAAACAGGAAGTGAAAGAATGCTGACTCGTCTGGACTTTGTGACTCATTCCTGCAGCTCTCTATATATTTAAAAAGTGTCTCCACCATCAGAAGTGTTTGATTCCCTCGGTGGTTCAGTGTGTCGACCTACCGGCTGCAGCTTTTCGCTCCTTGGTGGATGCAGGTTTGTTCATCGTCCCTGAAAAGTAAAACATACACAAACCGAATATATACAACCAAATATATACAGTATATGTATGTATGTATGTATGTATGTATGTATGTATGTATGTATGTATGTATGTATGTATGTATGTATGTATGTATGTATGTATATATTTATAAGTATATATGTAGATGTCTGTATTTATGTATGTATATATGTATATATTTATAAGTATATATGTATTTGTCTGTATGTATGTATATGTTTGTATGTATGTATGTATATATTTATATGTATGTATGTAGGTGTGGCACCCTGGACATTTGAATGGCTACAATTATTTGCAGGATTGTTAATGTATTAGTGTGTGTTATTAACTTGTCCCCCCACTCCATTATTTTCTTGTTATTATAATTTAAAACGCTTAGTGTTACTTCTAAACTAACCTGCTTTCACTTTAAGTAATCAGAGGGCGAAAATCACTTTCGCCAATAGGGAGCAGTAGCGGCTTTTGTATGGCAGTGACGTAGTTCTTAAGAGAAGCAAGTTAGTGAAGCCGTAAGAAAGGACAGTCAGGATAGCGGCAGTGAAAGATGTTCACTCGAGACTGTCAGTTTGTTTGTATTCACAGAATTAAAAACTCATCTGGCAACTGAATGGAAATTGTCATCATTCAGTGTGTAACATATGTATATATATATATGTTTATGTATATTCATACATATATATATTCATACATGTACTTTTATATATGTTTTATATATGTATATATGTTATATGTATGTATATATATATATGTATATGTATGACTTTATATATGTATATATATATATGTATATATATATATGTATATATGTATATATATGTATTTATATACGTATATGTATATGTATTTATATACGTATATATGTATATATATGTATTTATATACATATTTATATATATGTATTTATATATATATATGTATTTATATACGTATTTATATATGTATATGTATTTATATATGTATATATGTATATATATATGTTTGATCTTTGATCAGGATCTGTCTTTTAACTCTTATATAAAACAGATCTCAAGGACAGCCTTTTTTCATTTACGTAACATTGCGAAAATCAGGCAAATCCTGTCTCAAAGCGATGCAGAAAAACTAGTTCATGCATTTGTTACCTCTAGACTAGATTACTGTAACTCCTTATTATCAGGCTGCTCTAATAGGTCTCTTAGATCTTTACAGTTGATCCAGAATGCTGCAGCACGTGTTCTAACAAAAACTAAGAAAAGAGATCATATTACTCCAGTATTAGCTTCTCTGCACTGGCTCCCTGTTAAATCAAGAATAGAATTTAAAATTCTTTTACTTACCTACAAAGCTCTAACTGGCCAGGCACCGTCTTATCTTTAGGAACTTATAGTTCCATATTACCCAACTAGAGAGCTGCGCTCAATCAATGCAGGGTTACTTGTGGTTCCTAGAGTATATAAAAGTAGGATGGGAGCCAGAGCCTTCAGTTATCAGGCTCCTCTTCTGTGGAACCAGGTTCCAGTTTCAGTCCGGGGGCAGACACACTCACCACTTTCAAGAGCAGGCTTAAGACCTTCCTTTTTGATAGCGCTTATAGTTAGGGCTGGTTCAGGTTGGCCTTGGTCCAGCCCCTAGATATGCTGCTATATGCCTAGACAGCCTGGGGACTACCTAGGATACGCTGAGCTCCTCTCTCCTCTTCTCTCACTCCATCTTTATGTATTAATCTCCTATTTATGCACATTACTGATTTTGCTTCTTCCCCGGAGTTCTTGTGCTTTCTCGCCTCGCAGGTTCCCAGGAATCGGGGTTATATTTGGACTGTCATCGTGCCACCTACTGAGGCCCTGCTGACACCCACTACTACTACCACTATCATTATTAGTCACATTACTATTATTATTGCCTGTACTATTACGCTTATTGACTTGCTTCTACCCTGGAGTCTTTGTGCTTTCTCGCTTCGCAGGCTTCTATAAATCGTGGCTGTACCTGGACCGTGGATGTGCATCCTGCTACGGCCCTGCTGGCACCCACTGCTACTACCATTATTATTATTAATCACATTACTATCCCTATTTCATAATTATAATTCTACTGTAATAATTGCTGCTGTTATTACAAGTAGTCTTATTATATGAATCATTTATGTCATATACATTGAATGTGTTGTATCTCTGTTATGCTGCTCATTCTGTACACATGACATCTATTGCATTCTGTCCATCCTGGGAGAAGGATCCCTCCTCTGTCGTTCTCCCAGAGGGTCTAAGGACAGAGGATGTGAGGGTGTAAGGGTGTAAGGACAGAGGATGTGAGGGTGTAAGGACAGAGGATGTGAGGGTCTAAGGACAGAGGAGGTGAGGGTGTAAGGACAGAGGGTGTAAGGACAGAGGATGTGAGGGTGTAAGGACAGAGGATGTGAGGGTCTAAGGACAGAGGATGTGAGGGTGTAAGGACAGAGGATGTGAGGGTCTAAGGACAGAGGATGTGAGGGTCTAAGGACAGAGGATGTGAGGGTGTAAGGACAGAGGATGTGAGGGTCTAAGGACAGAGGATGTGAGGGTGTAAGGACAGGATGAGGGTCTAAGGACAGAGGATGGAGGGTCTAAGGACAGAGGATGTGAGGGTCTAAGGACAGAGGATAAGGACAGAGGATGTGAGGGTCTAAGGACAGAGGATGTGAGGGTGTAAGGACAGAGGATGACAGAGGATGTGACAGAGGATCTAAGGACAGAGGATGTGAGGGTCTAAGGACAGAGGATGTGAGGGTCTAAGGACAGAGGATGTGAGGGTCTAAGGACAGAGGATGTGAGGGTCTAAGGACAGAGGATGTGAGGGTCTAAGGACAGAGGATGTGAGGGTCTAAGGACAGAGGATGTGAGGGTCTAAGGACAGAGGATGTGAGGGTCTAAGGACAGAGGAAGGGTCTAAGGACAGAGGATGTGAGGGTGTAAGGACAGAGGATGTGAGGGTCTAAGGACAGAGGATGTGAGGGTCTAAGGACAGAGGATGTGAGGGTCTAAGGACAGAGGAGGATGTCTAAGGACAGAGGATGTCTGTACAGATTTAAAGCCCTCTGAGGCAAATTTGTGATTCTGGGCTATACAAAATAAACTGAATTGAATTGAATATGTATTTATATATATATGTATTTATATATGTATGTATGTATGTATATATGTATGTATGTATATGTGTATATATTTGTATATTTGTATATATATGTGTATATATATATATATATGTTTTATATATGTGTGTATATATGTATATATTCATATATATGTATGTATATATGTATATATATCATATATGTATGTATTTATATATGTATATATATATATATATATATATATATATATGTGTGTGTGTTGATCTACCAGTTGCAGGTTTTGTCTTCTTGTCCACTGATCCTGAGTCCGATGTCTTTTTTTTCACCGTCTCTGAAAAAGAGATTTTAAAAAGTTAGAACAACATGAAGACACATGGAGGTTTGCTGCTCTGTGTCTCTAGAAATCAATTCTGTGTTCGTGTTTATGTTTGTTCTGATTGCTTTGTAAACAGAACATATACTTCCTGTTTTTCATCATGAATACCGTGGTGGTCTGAACTCACCCTTTACTTTTTCTTGCCGTTTCTTCAGTTTCTCCACAAACGGGCGCAGCGGCTCCTGGACTCTGGCGTCGTTCCTCGGTAGAACCTTCATTTCTGCATCGATGACGGAGATGGACCCCTCCGTCCCGTAGTACTGGATGATCAGTTCAGGGATTTCCTCTCGATGCTTCTCCGTCCTCTGACCTCGAGGGATTTTGTCCAGCTTGAACAGTAATTTTCTGAGTTCTCGCTCGGTCAGATCCTCCAGGATGGAGGTCAGGGCTGTTTTCCACTTTCTCTCTAAATCCCCCAACGACATCTGTAACACACGGAGGAATAAACAAAACAAAAGGAGACGCCATCACACCGACGGCTTCACCAGATAAATACAGATCACCATTCTAGATATCACAGAGAGCTTCTGTTTCTAATCTCATGTTCTTCTGGTTCTTATCTGCAGATACAAATGTAGTTTTGATAAGTAATACTACTGATTTTATTTCCTCAACACACACCTTTTATGAACAATAAACACCAAAGAGTCTAATGTTAAAATGTCTTTGTTCTTCATCCGTGATGAAACAAAACATTTCCACACGTACAGATAATAAAAGTGTGTTTCCTGCTGATTAGGTTTAGAATCCTCTCTCCTGATTGGCTCAAGTATATGTGCATCTATTCGTGCACATTTAATTAATGTGCAATAATGTATTATACTTTGTGTTAATGGGTGAACTGATGCAATATATATATATTTGTTCAACTATTTAACATCTTCACATTATTTAAGGCAATTGAAAATAAACCAATTTCTGAAGCTTTGTTCGGATCAAAATCATCTTTTTGTGAACAAATACAAGGAATTCATAACAGAACAAGAGAGATTTAAAGGAAGATAGAAACACACAACATACGGCTGGAGACGAGTAGGAACAAACATTTAGAAGAACTCTCCTGTTTAAACATGAAATGTCTATTCCTCAACAAAGCAAGTAAAACAACAGGTTGTGTAGTTTGTTAAGTGTATATAAAGCAGTACAGTAAAGCTCTTCACAGGACAGTTAAAGGTTCGATCTGTTACCTTTCCCTTTGATCCAAACACCAGAGCATTTAGTTTAGTCAATGAATGTCATTAAGGAATCTCACAGGAGATTCATTTATCAGAAGAAGTTTAGCAGCAGAGCCTCTGATTCATACTCACTTTCTCCTTTTCTTTATCCCGTTAACAGTGTTTCTCTGAGCTAACAGTTTGAAGGAAGAGAGCGGGAAGAGACAGTCTGAACCTGTTAGTGGGAGAAACCAACCTCAAGTGAGTTTCAACCACAGTTTACCTTCCTCCTCATCCAGAATAATCTGACAATATATGTGGATTCTTTTCATCAAAAGGTTTTATTTTTACCCAATTTTCACTGTTAATCCTCAACATCCAGTTTCAATTTCACAGTAACCCCCCCACCCACACACACACACACACACACACACACACACACACACACACACACCCTTTAGAGAACAATGGTTTAGTCCACAGGCGAGAACACGACTCACTGTTTCAGTTTCACTTTGTGTGAATAAAGAGTTAATTTACTGCACATTTTCTTTTGGTGAGCGAGCTGATGCAGAGTCAGAAGTTTAGCCTCGGACACATATATATATATGTATGTATGTATGTATGTATGTATGTATGTATGTATGTATGTATGTATGTATGTATGTATGTATGTATGTATGTATGTATGTATGTATGTATGTATGTATGTATGTATGTGTATGTATATGTATGTATGTATGTATGTATGTTCAATTCAATTCAATTCAGTTTATTTTGTATAGCCCAGAATCACAAATTACAAATTTGCCTCAGAGGGCTTTACAATCTGTGCACATGAGACATCCTCTGTCCTTCCCTCACATCGGCACAGGAAAAACTCCCCTAAAAACCCCTTTAACAGGGAGAAAAAAGGAAGAAACCTCTGGGAGAACGACAGAGGAGGGATCCTTCTCCAGGATGGACAGAATGCAATAGATGTCATGTGTACAGAATGAACAGCATAACAGAGATACAACACATTCAATGTATATGACATAAATGATTCATATAATAAGACTACTTATAATAACAGCAGCAATTATTACAGTAGAATTATAGCCATGAAAATAGGGATAGTAATGTGACTAATAATAATAATGGAAGTAGCAGTGGGTGTCAGTCGGTCCAGGTACCACAACGATTCATGGAAACCTGCAGAACGAGAAAGCAAAAGGGCTTCAGGGTGGAAGTAAAGCTAAAATGCTTAATGGTACAGGTAATAGTAATAGTAATGTGACTAGTAATAATAATAATGGTGGTAGCAGTCGGTGTCAGCAGGGCCGTAGCAGGATGCACATCCACGGTCCAGGTACAGCCACGATTTATAGAAGCCTGCGAAGCGAGAAAGCACAAAGACTCCAGGGTACAAGCAAGTCAATAAGCGTAATAGTACAGGCAATAATAATAGTAATGTGACTAATAATGATAGTGGTAGTAGTAGTGGGTGTCAGCAGGGCCTCAGTAGGTGGCACGATGACAGTCCAAATATAACCCCGATTCCTGGGAACCTGCGAGGCGAGAAAGCACAAGAACTCCGGGGAAGAAGCAAAATCAGTAATGTGCATAAATAGGAGATTAATACATAAAGAAGGAGGGAGAGAAGAGGAGAGAGGAGCTCAGCGTATCCTAGGTAGTCCCCCGGCTGTCTAGGCATATAGCAGCATATCTAGGGGCTGGACCAAGGCCAACCTGAACCAGCCTAACTATAACCTGAACCAGCCCTAACTATAAGCGCTATCAAAAAGGAAGGTCTTAAGCCTGCTCTTGAAAGTGGTGAGTGTGTCTGCCCCCCATGCCTTTAAAGACCTAACGCACCATGTGACCACAGTGCCATCCAGTGACCATTGGTGATAAGACATATTTTTCTGAAGTATTAGAATGTTGTGTGCAACAAGTAGAGAAACAGTAAATATTAGCGGTAGTTATGAAATGTTTACACGCTAGTAAGTCACGCAAATTCCATGTTTGTATCCATACAAGTTGATATGGTTTATTAATCTGATAGTGGGGGAAAGTGTGTGATTTATTTGTTTAAGATGTTAGATTAGATAGCAAGAGCACGCCAACATTAAGAGACGAAGAAACTTGGAATCGTTGCGGAGGAGTGTCGTAAATCACGACCGCACCACGCCAGTTGACATTTATCCTGTGTGGATAAAACTGGTGAATCTTTCTTTGTCGTTTTACGGAGCTCCATACACGCTCCCGTTATTTTATTTGAGAATCGTAGTTATTGTCTTGTGCTCTTTCTTCTCAACTACTTTTGAGCATCTTATAGTTAATCATTTTAAGCAAGCCTTATTTTGTTTTAGTGTACGTCTGTTGACCTCGTGAGACATCAACTTTAATTATTATCGATAAGCCGAACGAGACCAGTTTAAGTATATGAACGAGTAGCTTCAGTTATCATATTATTCAGGTCAATATCCGGCCCAAACACCGCGGCACAAAGTAGGAAACTGACATCTTCTAATGTGATCAAGAGTTTATGTCGGATAAAAGCTCTGAATAATTATAATTTAGATTTAGTGTTAGGATTATAAAGGAAATCACATTTTCCCTTCACTATCTAAATCATTTGCCTGTGTTATTTGAAATTAATTCATTCATCATTTGTATTCTTGTTTAATTATGAATCTTGTTATCAATTCATTTATTCGTATTAGAAAGAAATTACCTTTTTATCACCAAGTCGTTGTCTGTTATATTATTTCAAAGTGGGAACAATAGATGAGATATTGAGACTGAATCATTTGTTTCCAAATTATTGAATCTATTTTTATTCTCCTCCGTAAGGAGGTGGTGCCCCAAAGTTTTACAAGTGCAATATTTTATTTTTAAAGTAGTTGAATATACGCTACAAGACTAAAAGCAGAGTTCAGTGTAACATATATATTTGATGTTATTGTAGTATTATTACTGTAATTAGAAGCTAATTCAGGAGTATCATTTCATCAAACTACTCTCTGAAATATCAGCTGGTCAACTGTGAAATGAATTCCATCACTGTGCTGAACATTATCCGTCTCATCAGTCAAATAATCTCTCCTGAAGCTTTTATTAGTGGTGAAAAGAAACTAAGAATATGTACTTCACTACTGAACTACCCTGTATTTATATTATCTCCTCCTTTATACTTCAACTCCAAAATACAATCAACAAATAAATTAGCATGCATTATAGATTTAAAACAGCTTTATTGATCCCCAGTGAAATTTACAAGCTGACAAACAGATAAGTAAAAAAAAATGTAAAAAAGTAAGCCCCACATTTACCAGCTGCAACATTAAAGTGATTAACATATAAATGCACTAATAAGACAACACAAAGCATTTGCATACAAAGTATATAATCAATTACATCACATGTACTTCATCACAACAACAAATATAACATAGAAACACAAGAAAACAAAATCAAAACACAAAACAAAATATTGAAATCACCAAAAGAAATAATTACTGCTGACATTTTTTTCAGCAGTAATTTTGTTTTAAAGCTCATTGCTTTTAGTTTTAATCTCCACAGATCTGTATCACTATTCTTTAGTCATCAAACTGAAGGAATCTTTTGATATTACAGTATTTGACTGTGTATTTGACTTCTGGAGGGATACTGAACTACTTGATTCTGCTAGGATAGACTAAGTATATTGTTTTTGCTTTCTTAAATTGCTCTTAACTGTACCAAGCCTGCTTAAAAGTCTTAGTGTTTGATGCTGATTCTGTTGTTCTGCCATTCCTGTAATCAGGAACTGCTTTGAGAGGTGTGCTTTAGTTTCAATAGGTCAATTGTCCTCTTAACTGCTAGGGGGAGTGGCTTACACATCTCAAGGATATACATCTCGAAGTGGATGGCGACACACCACCTGAAGCTCAACCTGGACAAAACCGAGCTACTGTTCCTCCCGGGGAAGGGCTGCCCGCACCGAGACCTGTCCATCACCATTGATGATGCCGTGGTGACGCCAACTCGGACTGTGAGGAATCTGGGTGTGACCCTGGACGACCAACTGTCGCTCTCAGCAAACATTGCATCGGTCACACGCTCCTGCAGATTCCTCCTCTACAACATCAGGAGGATTCGCCCCTTCCTCCCTGAGGAGACGGCACAGGTGCTCTACAGGCTCTGCTCATCTCCCGCCTGGACTACTGCAACTCACTACTTGCTGGAGCCCCGGCGTCGGCCATCAGACCTCTGGAGCTCGTCCAGAAAGCTGCAGCACGTCTGGTGTTCAATGACCCAAGTTCTCCCACACAACTTCCCTTCTCCGTTCTCTACACTGGCTCCCTGTAGGAGCATCCAGTTACAGACTCTGGTGCCTACAGGGCAGTGAGAGGAACAGCTCCTTCCTATCTCCAGGCCTTGGTCAAGCCCTACACCCCCCCCACCACTCCTCTCTGCTGCCTCGGGGCGATTGGTTGCCCCGTCGCTCAGAGGTCCCTGCAGCCGATCCACCCGGTCACAGCTTCTTTCTGTCCTGGCCCCTCAGTGGTGGAATGAACTCCCCACTGACCTCAGGACAGCAGAGTCGCTGCCCATCTTTAACCTCACCTCTTCAAGAAGTACTACCCTGAGCCTTCCTCGTAGCACTTATTGTATTCGTATTAGTCTGTTGCAATTATTGTTTTCGTAGTAATCTGCCTCTGCACTATACTTTTGCTCTGGTTTCTGCTTTAAGATGCTTGTTTAAGAAAGGAGATGCACTTATGACTTCTGGTGACTAGTAGTTCTCTTGAATACCTATGTTGAATACACTTATTGGATAAAAGCGTCTGCTAAATGACTGTAATGTAATGTAATGTATTTATGCCCTCTCGTATTACCACATTATTAAATGAGCAGGAAACCTGCAGTTATTTTTTACATCTTTTCAGCGGCTGTCATTTTATTGATTTTATTTCCTCGTATTTCTGCGTCTGCTGAGATCGGTATCTTATTAAGGAGACTTTGTTTAAAGTCGCCCGGCAGTTTGACGTCTAACGCCTTCGCCAGAAGAGGAGAAGCCACAACGAACGTGCGCAGCTGATGGTCGATCTCTGCGTCCAGCTGAGTCTCCTTCTTTGTCGCCTTTTTGATTCCCATAATCTCAATTCTCACTTTCTGGACTCCGACACTCTCAACCTGCGTGAAGAAGGATTCACATTAACGGTCAAGGACATAAAAAATATACCTTTAACACCTGACGGCTTTTAAGCTTTGGCCAAAGTGTCCAGATTTAAACTGTATTAAACTACAAACATGGCCGACTTGTGGCTTGGAGATCACCTGGTGAAGTCTGGTGCATCCGGTTGAGTTCAGCGTTACGTCTCCGTGGAAATCGTTGGTCTTCATGTTGATGAGCTGAATGACATCACCGACTGATAACTGACTAATCAGCTTGATGGCTCTTTCGTCCCACATGAAGATCCAGATGGAACCAGTTTTATCTTTTAGCTGGAATCTTTGCCTCTTTACCTTCTTTCGATTGTCTTTCACCTTCGTTTTTCCGTCAAGATCAATCTGAACAAACAAAGATTAAAACAACATTTGGGGAAAAAAACCTGTTTACAAACAGAAGATCTTTGGATTTTCTCTTCAGTCTGACTTTCAGATTGGGTTTCATGTCTAATCATCATTTTGTTATCTTCATTTTCCACGTGTGTTTTTTAGATGCAACATGTGAACGGCCACATTAGGCAGCATTTTTTTTTCGTGAATGTCACAGGAACACGGTTCTTAAATGTACAATACATTCATCAGTGGGCCAAAGCCTCACTCACCATTGGTTTACCTCATTCGGCGATAGATAATGACTTACCGGACATTTATTTAAATAAAGAAATCTTTGAGACGGCCACTCAAACTTATTTTTATGAAGTCAATTTTGGTTGCAGATTGTAGTGGCCGTAGAACAATGACGTTTGGATTGGTTCCCTATAAGCCTCGTTTTGACTTTTATATAATTCTACCACTGGCTACGATCTGGAAAACGTAGGCTCCATTTACGACCTAAAGGACGTCAACCCAAACAGGAAGTCTAAGAAACGAGAAACCTTGTTGACAAAAACTGTTTCATCAAGTCAAATATTGGTGAATTAAATGTAGTGAACTCCGAGCTGCTTTTTCATTATCCATTTAAAAAAAAAATACAAAACAAATTGAGCTTTTCACTATTCCAACTCTTTGATAACATGTAGACAGAGAACCTCCAGTTTAAACTCACCTCTGTTACGGTTCCTTCCACACTCACGTCTGTCTTGTCTGCAGATTGTTTGGCTTCTTCTATGGAGCAAACTGGACTCTCTGGGTAGATTAGCCTCCTAGCTTCCACCTCAAGCTCCTCTGGGACGACAACGCTTTTTGTCTCAGTCACAATGCTCAAATTGGTTACCACAACGGCATCATCTTTGAATAGGTTTCTGCGGAATATGTAGGAGCTCCCCTCTTTGATTGCTTTGTAGTGATCGTTTCCATATACTTTCACTTTTAAGCTGGCTGTCTCATCAGCAACTCCAAGAAAAAAGAAACTATTTTTGCGTTTGTCTTTGGTTTCATATGGATGCAGCCTGGACTTCTGAACAACTTTCCCAAAAAAGCTCTCCGTCTCAAGGATTCGCTGGATTTAACTTCACAGATGGATTTCTTCTGCATTCAAAGAAGAAATAAAAAACTCAGTGAAAGAAACATGATTACAAACATAAGTGTCAAAAGTTGAGATCCGTGAAAGAAAATTCAAAGAAAAAGCACTTACCCATGTAGGGTTTCCCTCCTGGAAAACATCAATGTTTAACATACTTATATATTCAAAACATCTTACTATGGGGACATTACAGGTGTGATGCATTGGAAGTATTTTGATATTGTATCCAGAAAGTGTATTTCTTACTTCCTTCTTGTTGTTGGGTTGGCTGCTTTTCAGTTGATCTTTTAGAGGAGAAACAAACAGTCAGAGTTTAGTTACTGATCTTAATTCATTAATCAGCAGACTTTAGGCTAAAACAAAGACGTCCTGTTTGTATGATGACCTGGTTCAGGTCTATAGTTAGGCCTGGTTCAGGTTTATAGTTAGGACTGGTTCAGGTCTATAGTTAGGACTGGTTCAGGTCTATAGTTAGGACTGGTTCAGGTTTATAGTTAGGACTGGTTCAGGTCTATAGTTAGGACTGGTTCAGGTTTATAGTTAGGACTGGTTCAGGTTTATAGTTAGGACTGGTTCAGGTTTATAGTTAGGACTGGTTCAGGTTTATAGTTAGGACTGGTTCAGGTTTATAGTTAGGGCTGGTTCAGGTTTATAGTTAGGGCTGGTTCAGGTTTATAGTTAGGACTGGTTCAGGTCTATAGTTAGTTCAGGTTTATAGTTAGGACTGGTTCAGGTTTATAGTTAGGCCTGGTTCAGGTTTATAGTTAGGACTGGTTCAGGTCTATAGTTAGGACTGGTTCAGGTTTATAGTTAGGACTGGTTCAGGACTTATAGTTAGGACTGGTTCAGGTCTATAGTTAGGACTGGTTCAGGTTTATAGTTAGGACTGGTTCAGGTTTATAGTTAGGACTGGTTCAGGTCTATAGTTAGGACTGGTTCAGGTTTATAGTTAGGACTGGTTCAGGTCTATAGTTAGGACTGGTTCAGGTTTATAGTTAGGACTGGTTCAGGTTTATAGTTAGGACTGGTTCAGGTCTATAGTTAGGCCTGGTTCAGGTTTATAGTTAGGACTGGTTCAGGTCTATAGTTAGGCCTGGTTCAGGTTTATAGTTAGGACTGGTTCAGGTCTATAGTTAGGACTGGTTCAGGTCTATAGTTAGGACTGGTTCAGGTCTATAGTTAGGACTGGTTCAGGTCTATAGTTAGGACTGGTTCAGGTCTATAGTTAGGACTGGTTCAGGTTTATAGTTAGGACTGGTTCAGGTCTATAGTTAGGACTGGTTCAGGTCTATAGTTAGGACTGGTTCAGGTCTATAGTTAGGCCTGGTCGGGTTTGCCTTGGTTCAGCCCCTAGATATGCTGCTATATGCCAAACAGCCTGGAAACTTTCTAGGATACACTGAGCGGGTTTGCCTCTCAGCCCCTAGATATGCTGCTATATGCCAAACAGCCTGGAAACTCTAGGATACACTCTCCCTCTCCTCTCTCCCTCTCTCTCTCTCTCTCTCTCTCTCCTCTCTCCTCTCTCCTCTCTCTCTCTCTCTCCTCTCTCTCTCTCCTCTCTCCTCTCTCCTCTCTCCTCTCCTCTCCTCTCTCCTCTCTCCTCTCCTCTCTCCTCTCTCCTCTTCTTTCTCTTCTTTCTCTCCTTTATGGATTCTTGTCCCATCGATGCACATTCCTGACTTTGCTTCTTCCTCGGAGTCTCTGTGCTTTCTAGCCTCGCAGGTTTTCATGAATCCTGCTATTAATATGACTGCTTTTCTTATTATTTTTATTTTATTATATCCACTGCAGCTGGTTAGTTGCGATCCACTATGAACTCTGAAAATAACAGTTTTCATTAATATTAATAATAAAAAGAACACATTACTCTGGATGTTAAACTGCTTTGGGGTCACATCTGTTAACACGTCCTCCTCCTCCTCCTCCTCCTCCTCCTCCTCCTCACATTTCCTCTTCTTCCCTGAAATACAAATAAACACAAACACAGATTGTTCAGTTCTACGTCACCCTCCGCAAACCGATTTGTTCTTCGATCAGTTTTTGGTCGTCGTGTGGTTTCTCAGATGGAGTCGATCTCTTGGCGTTTTTCAGAAACGGTCTATTCCAAGTCTGAAAGTCTGTTCTGTTGGATTTTCCCGTGCAAAAGTTTTGGTAAGATTTGTCTTTTATAATAATCACCACACAGAGCTCTCAAATCTTCTGAATAACTCACCCTGTTTGTCTTTTTCCTGTTCATTCCTCAGTTTCTCCACATGGGGGCACAGCAGGCTCTGGATTGTGGGGTCGTTCCTCGGTATCTTCGACATTATATCATTGATGGCAGAGATGGAGCCTGGTATTCCGTAGTGCTCGATGATTTTTCCAGGCATCTTTACTTTGTTCCTGCTATTTTTCTTACATTTAGGGATTTTATCCAAAAACTCCAGCATCTTTTTGTACTGATCCCCCTCCAGTTCCTCCAGGATGGCGGTCAGGTCTGATCTCCACGCTTCATCTGAACGAGACATCTCTAAGGAGAGAATCAGAATCAGAATCAAATGTAGTTTTATATACATGCAAAGTACTGCAAGAGAATAAAAACAATTACAGTATAAATGTTAAAGAAGATACTATAAAAAAATACCTCAACGATATAACTCTTTTGCAATGAGAGCTTTAAGTTTGGTGCAGAATGAGTCACTATTGGTCGGGTGGTTGTGAGGGCCGATCTCTCAGTTCACCGTTTGAACATTGGACTTGGTGTTTGTTTTGTAGTTGATGAGATTAAGGATCCCTCGGTTGATTCATTTATCAGAAGGAGTTACAGATGAAGTCTTTATGATCTGTCCCGTGTATCTTTTGCTTCGTCTGCACCGAGCGTCCACATGCGGAGTTTTAAAAAAGTTTTTGAAAATGGCGCGTTTCCTGGTAGTGTGGAGGGAAGCGATGACGGCTTCCTGGTTAATTCAACATGGAGATCAGATTACAGGCGTTGCTTTGGGAGTCCTGAACACTGGACCTTTCAAAATAAAAGTGAAAGTATTTTAAGGAAGCCCTGAGAGGCAAGAAAAACTAAATGTGTTGGTTTGTTTTCTAAATATTTCTCTCTGTTTATGTCTTAAAGGTACATCCTCTCCAGGCGTGTGGAGAACTACGGTGGCCCTCAGGTGACATAAACACGTGAATGTTTCTGTCCATAGTCGGTGTTTGGTTTGTCTGTTCTGGGCTTCTGTAGGAAACGTTCTACACTCATGAAAACATGCTAAATCCTTCACACTGAATCTTTAAGAACATCTTCTGAAAGTACTGAAGATGTGAAATTAAACTAATGAAGCATCTAAAAAGTTTACATCATCACTGCAGGAAATTCTCATAAAAAATTCTTCCTGATTCAACATCTACATTTTTATTAACATGTAATTATTCACCTAAATGTAAATCAGACCAATCCTCATGCAAATAAAGAACCATTTCTAAATTCCAATAATTAAGACAATTTATATTAGAATATAATAAAACTATATATACTTAATACACAAATCCTTTTTACAGCCTAAATGTAAACTACAGCTCCTTCACAGACATCTGGGTTTATTCTTCTTCACAGAGAACATTCTGTTGGTGGAAAAACTGACTTCCTGCTCTGAACATCACGAGACCTAAAATAATCACATGATTCATCTAAAAACACTTCTGTGACTGGAGTTCCTCAATTTTATCACTTTAATAAAACTTCTTAACGTGGTGGAAAAAAAAATCTAAAACAACTGAATATACTTTTAATATTTGTGTAGTCATCTGATCAGATTATAATTTAGTGCTGATCAATAACTTCATGATCCCCAACAAACACCTGAAAAACTGTCTGTGTCTGTGTAGTTGTATAGTATGTGTATTTATTGTCTGTGTAGTTGTATAGTATGTGTATTTATGTTATTGTCTGTGTAGTTGTATAGTATGTGTATTTATTGTCTGTGTAGTTGTATAGTATGTGTATTTATTGTCTGTGTAGTTGTATAGTATGTGTATTTATTGTCTGTGTAGTTGTATAGTATATTGTCTGTGTAGTTGTATTGTCTGTGTAGTTGTATAGTTGTATGTGTATTTATTGTCTGTGTAGTTGTATAGTATGTGTATTTATTGTCTGTGTAGTTGTATAGTATGTGTATTTATTGTCTGTGTAGTTGTATAGTATGTGTATTTATTGTCTGTGTAGTTGTATAGTATGTGTATTTATTGTCTGTGTCTGTGTAGTTGTATAGTATGTGTATTTATTGTCTGTGTAGTTGTATAGTATGTGTATTTATTGTCTGTGTAGTTGTATAGTATGTGTATTTATTGTCTGTGTAGTTGTATAGTATGTGTATTTATTGTCTGTGTAGTTGTATAGTATGTGTATTTATTGTCTGTGTAGTTGTATAGTATGTGTATTTATTGTCTGTGTAGTTGTATAGTATGTGTATTTATTGTCTGTGTAGTTGTATAGTATGTGTATTTATTGTCTGTGTAGTTGTATAGTATGTGTATTTATTGTCTGTGTAGTTGAGCTGCTGCAACACTTGAATTTCCCCCATGGGGATCAATAAAGGAATATAATAATAATAAGAATAATGTCTGTTTTTAAAAGACATTCTGGCACCAAACTACACGGAAACATTCCTGATAATAATAATAATAACAATAATAGTAGTGATAATAATATAAATAGTAATAATAGTAATAATACACTAGTGATAATAATAATCATAATTATCATAATAATAGTAATAACATAATAATAATAATAATAGTAATAAAAAGAATATAATAATAGTAGTAATAATAATAATAAAAGATAATAATAATAGTAGTAATAATAAACATAATTATAATAATAATAGTAACAATAATACTAGTGAAAAATCTTTTTTTCACACACACTTTATTGCAAAGGATTTTCCACCATTATTTGTAACATTAAACACGTTTCACTTTGATCCACAGCAGCATCAACGTCAAACGGACCGAACACATTGACATTTATTCTTCATGTTTCTGATCATTTCGCTTCAACAGGAACTAAATAAATAAAGATTAGTGACAGGAAATACAAAACGATGAAACAGACTCAGTTTATTTAGTCTTTAAACCAGCAGGAAAAAACAAACGTTCACTGAAGATGAACTCATTTATAATCGTTTCCTCGTTAATTAAAAATCTAATTATGTCATAAAATGAATGTAACATCAGGAGTCCTGAAGCCAAAGTGAACCAACGTCTCCATGAATGACCTGTTCAGAGGAATGTAACGTTTCATACGACAACAAACGATTACAACAAACAATCACAACAAACAACATCCAAGGTTGTAACTTTAAAATAAATTATTCTGACCTCACTTCTTTAATCTGAACCAATCAGATCTAAGAGACTGCTGATTGGTCGGATGTAAAGGAAGTGGTGTGACGCTGAAACGCGGACAGACGGTGGCGGGCGGTGGTCCTCGGGGGGTCAGAGGTCGTCTATGTGACCATGTACTCCTGCCGCTTGTTGAGTCGGACCTGGCAGAGCGAGACGGCGCCGACCGCCACGTAGATGCCGGCGGCGATGAAGCAGTTGATGCCGACCTGGTTGTACAAACCGTAGATGTTCTGAGGAGGGTTTTTACTGCAGGAGAGGAGAAGAGGTTTTATTTAGAAATTTAGGCTGATATTCATATTTACCACAATCATCATCAAATTTACCAAAAAGATTCATTAAAATAGTTTTTTTAACCCTCTGAACATCAAGAAGTTTTCTCCTGTTTATTTCAAAATAAAAGTCCTGCTCCTCTCTGGAAACAGAACAGTCATGACTAGAAGTAGAGAGAACTCAAACATGTCTTTAGTGCAGAAGTTGAATTTCTTTGATCGTTATTTTACAAAAGTTAGAAAACAATGTAATCTATATATACACACCATGTTTCTAAGTGTCCACAAGTGTTACCAATGTTAGATAAAGAGTCTATGTGCTGTTTGTATTAAACTATTTACAGCCTCTCCTCTCTGCTCTGTGTTCAGCAGAAGTTCAGTCAAAGTTTCTCAGATTTGTTGTCACATGACTGTTGGTCTCAGATGAATCAATCATGACTTCATAGTTTCACTGAGGAGCTCAGAATTTAATGTTTTTTACAGAATCTGGTTAAAACAAACAGTTTATTTATGAAGAGACTTTAAACGAGATGTATAATAAAATGTTTTGGATGAAATATCACAATTTTAAGCTTCGTTTCAGCTGTTTCGTTACACATGATGTGTTCAAGGACCGTCGTAAAGATAATAATCTGACAATGACCTTTTTACAGCTTCTGGCTGTGATAAACGGTGTAGTTTTGAGAGATTGTTTAGAGAAAACATGCTTTTCCATCCAGCCGGTGGGTTTTGAGGTTCAGAGGGTTAAACAATTGATCAATAAAATCTATAAAATGTCAGAAAATAGATTAAAATGCTCGTTCTAACGTTTAATTATCACCCAGAACTACAAAGATATTCATAAGCTTTAATAAAATGAACAACACGATTATTTGATCATAAGATTAATTTAGAAAACCAAGAAGAGGAGTAAGTGGAGACATGAAGCTGATCTGAGGAATCAGTCCTGCTCTGTTTTAACGTGTTCTGTTCATTCAGGTGTTTGTTATAGAACTCAAAGGCCCAGAGTTCATAGCGACTCACTCGTTACGGATGTCCTCCTCGGTGAACGGGACGTCCTCGATCAGAACGGCCGACTTGGCGCTGAAGAAGATCCCCAGCATCGCCTGGAAGAGAAGCAACAGATGGTCAGACGGGAGGGCCCCAACATACATGAGGCCAGAGGGGCCCAACATGAGGCCAGAGGGGCCCAACATACATGACAGAGGGGCCCAACATGAGGCCAGAGGGGCCCAACATACATGAGGACAGAGGGCCCCAACATACAGTACATGAGGACAGAGGGCCCCAACATACATGAGGCCAGAGGGGCCCAACATGATGAGGACAGAGGGGCCCAACATGAGGCCAGAGGGGCCCAACATACATGAGGACAGAGGGCCCCAACATACATGACAGAGGGGCCCAACATGAGGCCAGAGGGCCCCAACATACAGTACATGAGGACAGAGGGCCCCAACATACAGTACATGAGGACAGAGGGCCCCAACATACAGCACATGAGTACAGAGGGCCCCAACATACATGAGGACAGAGGGCCCCAACATGAGGCCAGAGGGGCCCAACATGAGGCCGGGGCCTCGGCGGGGCCAGCCATACATGTAATCTCAAACTCACAAATGTTTAGAAGAGTTTATATTGTATTTTGTATGAAAAAACAAACCATAAAATCAAATGATTCACATTCTCTCTCACGAGAACAGTGAAGTGATGAGTCAGTCAAAGTGTTTCTATCACTGTAAACTGATTTTCTTTGATCGGACAAAACAAGACATTTAAAGACGAGATTATTATGAAAATAGATTAATTAAATAGATTCATGAAGGAGTAAAGGTTAATGTAATTTTTCATTTTACAACACAGGGATGTCGAAATAAATCTAAGTTACAGCCCCTTCATGCTCGACACAAACATTTATATTAGAATATAATAAAACTATATATACTTAATACACAAATCCTTTTTACAGCCTAAATGTAAACTACAGCTCCTTCACAGACATCTGGGTTTATTCTTCTTCACAGAGAACATTCTGTTGGTGGAAAAACTGACTTCCTGCTCTGAACATCACGAGACCTAAAATAATCAC
Source organism: Anoplopoma fimbria (assembly GCF_027596085.1). Lineage (NCBI taxonomy): Eukaryota > Metazoa > Chordata > Actinopteri > Perciformes > Anoplopomatidae > Anoplopoma > Anoplopoma fimbria. Next base: position 1,000,642 of record NC_072472.1, on the reverse strand, counting down.
ATGATTCATCTAAAAACACTTCTGTGACTGGAGTTCCTCAATTTTATCACTTTAATAAAACTTCTTAACGTGGTGAAAAAAAAATCTAAAACAACTGAATATACTTTTAATATTTGTGTAGTCATCTGATCAGATTATAATTTAGTGCTGATCAATAACTTCATGATCCCCAACAAACACCTGAATAATGTCTGTTTTTAAAAGACATTCTGGCACCAAACTACACGGAAACATTCCTGATAATAATAATAATAATAGTAATAACAATAATAGTAGTGATAATAATATAAATAGTAATAATAGTAATAATAATACTAGTGATAATAATAATCATAATAACAATGATCATAATTATCATAATAATAATAATAGTAATAACATAATAATAATAGTAAAAAAGAAATAATAATAGTAGTAATAATAATAATAATAAAAGATAATAATAATAGTAGTGATAATATAATTATAATTATAATAATAATAGTAACAATAATAATACTAGTGATAATCATAATAATATTAATAATAATAATAGTATAATAATAATAGTAATAATAATAGTATATAATAATAATAATAATAGTATAATAATAATAGTAATAATAATAGTATAGTAATAATAATAATAAAAATAATAATAATATAATAAAAATAGTAATAATAATAATAATAAATAATAATAATATAATAAAAAATATAATAATAATAGTAATAGTAATAATAATATAATAGTAATAATAATAATAGTATAGTAATAATAATATAATAGTAATAAAAATAGTAATAATAATAATAGTAATAATAATAATAATAGTAATAATAATAATAATAGTAATAATAATAATAATATATTAATAATAATAATATAATAATAATAATATAATAATAATAATAATAATAATAATAATAATAATAATAGTAATAATAATAATAATAATAATAATAATAATAATAGTAATAATAATAATAATAATAGTAATAATAATAATAATAGTAATAATAGTAATAATAATAATAGTATAGTAATAATAATAATAGTAATAATAATAATATAGTAAATAATAATAATAATAATAATATAATAATAATAATATAATAATAATAATAATAATAATAGTATAGTAATAATAATATAATAGTAATAATAATAGTATAGTAATAATAATATAATAGTAATAATAATAATATAATAATAATAATAGTAATAATAATAATAATAATAATAATAATAATAATAATAATAATAATAATAGTAATAATAATAATATAATAATAATAGTAATAATAATAATAATAATAAATAATAATATATAATAATAATAATATAATAATAATAATAATAATAATAATAATAATAATAATAATATAATAATAATAATAATAATAATAATAGTAATAATAATAATAATAATAGTAATAATAATAATAGTATAGTAATCCTCCTCTAGTGAACACGTGACTCCAGGACTCCATTTAAAGCTGTGACGTCATTCTAGTGAAACATTCTGCTGATGTTTAAAATCATTTAATTAATGTAATTAATGTAATAACGTTATTAATGTTATTAATGTTATTAATGTTATTAATGTTCACAGCAACACAGAAACAAACAAACAGGTGAAGCAGCAGCAGCGGCCCCGGCTACTGCCTGGATCACGTGACTCCAGGCAGTAGCCGGGCCCGGCCCCGGACACTGGTCGAGATATCTCACCAGCATGATCACCCCCCAGATGCTGATCACGATCCCGCACGCAGCCATCTTCGGCCCGCAGAACAGAAGCGACGGCATGTCTGTCTGATCACTGTGATCGATCACAGCTCCGTGTTTATCTCTCGTCTCTGCAGCAACCGAACCAGCCGTGTTCCCTCTCCGTCAGCTGATCCTCGGGTCCGCTCGGAAAGACTCGGCAAGACTCGGCAAGCGAAGCGCAGCGACCAATGAAAAACGCCCTGCTCCACACGGCCCCGCCCCTTCCTCTCATTCTGACCAATGAAACACGCCCTGCTCCACACGGCCCCGCCCCTTCCTCTCAAAATACGTTAAACAGCAGAAACGTCACCGTCTACTGTAGTCGGGCCCGGCTAAGTAGTAATAATAATAAAAATAGTAATAATAATCATAATAATAATAGTAATAATAATAATAGTAGTAATAATAATAAAAATAGTAATAATAATAGTAGTAATAATGATAGCAATAATAATAATAGTAGTAATAATAATAGAAATAGTAATAATAATAGTAATAATAATAAAAATAGTAATAATAATAGTAGTAATAATGATAGCAATAATAATAATAGTAGTAATAATAATAATAATAGTAATAATAATAATAATAGCAATAATAAAGTAATAATAATATAGTAGTAATAATAATAGTAATAATAATAATAATAATCATAAAAATAATAATAGTAATAATAATCATAAAAATAATAAATAATAATAATAGTAGTAATAATAAAATAAAAATAGTAATAATAATAATAAAAATAGTAATAATAATAATAATAGTAGTAAAAATAAAAATAGTAATAATAATAATAGTAATAATAATAATAATAGTAATAATAATAATAGTAATATTCTGACCAATGAAAAACGCCCTGCTCCACACGGCCCCGCCCCTTCCTCTCATTCTGACCAATGAAAACGCCCTGCTCCACACGGCCCCGCCCCTTCCTCTCAAAATACGTTAAACAGCAGAAACGTCACCGTCTACTGTAGTCGGGCCCGGCTAAGTAGTAATAATAATAAAAATAGTAATAATAATCATAATAATAATAGTAATAATAATAAATAGTAATAATAATAATAATAATAATAATAATAAATAATAATAATAATAATAATAATAGTAATAATAATCATAAAAATAATAGTAATAATCATAATAATAATAGCAATAATAATAATAGTAGTAATAATAATAAAAATAGTAATAATAATCATAATAATAATAGCAATAATAATAATAGTAGTAATAATAATAATAGAAATAGTAATAATAATAGTAATAATAATAATAGTAATAAAAATAATAGTAATAATAATAATAAAAATAGTAATAATAATAATAATAATAGTAATAATAAATGATAATAATAATAGTAGTAATAAAAATAAAAATAGTAGTAATAATAATCATAATAATAATCACAGTAATAATAATACAAATAGTAATAATAATAATAATAATAAAAATAAAAAATAATAATAATAATAATAGTAATAATAATAAAATAATAGTAATAATAATAATAATAATAGTAAAAATAAAATAGTAATAATAATAATAATAAATAATAATAGTAATAATAATAATAGTAAAATAATAAATAATAGTAATAAAATAGTAATAACAATAATAGTAATAATAATAATAATAGTAGTAATAAAAATAAAAAATAAAAATAGTAATAATAATAATAATAGTAGTAAAAATAAAAATAGTAATAATAAAAATAGTAATAATAATAATAATAGTAGTAAAAATAAAAATAGTAATAATAGTAATAATGATAATAATAATAGTAATATTCTGACCAATGAAACACGCTCTGCTCCACACGCCCCGCCCCTTCCTCTCACTCTGACCAATGAAACACGCTCTGCTCCACACGCCCCGCCCCTTCCTCTCACTCTGACCAATGGCGTTGAAGCAGCGCAGCCGCTTAAACATCCGTGTTCCTCGCCGCCATTGTTCTCCCATGAACACATGTAAACACTGTTCCGTCTCCTCAGATCGATCACTGTGATCGGGTGTGTTTCTCATAAAGCTTCACGACGTCTCTATGGAAACGCGAGCCAGCTGACGTCACAGGAGCTAACTGTGGCTAGCAGCTAGCTGCGCACGTGTTGTTGTTGTTGTTGTTTTGTTTTTGTTTGTTTTTCTCCTTTAAAGGCAAACAGCTTCACTCCTCCACCGGCATGACGTCAGCCTCCGCCAAGGTGAGTCTCACCTGTCCACGTGACTCTGCAGGTTAAAGCTGTGACGTCATCGAAGGTCCTTCAGCCCAAAGCAGCTCCAACATGTTGTACTTTATACTGTACTACACCTGGTTTAGTACTCTCTCAGTGTGGTGTTAGTACTCTCAGTGTGGTATTAGTACTCTCACAGTGTGGTATTAGTACTCTCACAGTGTGGTGTTAGTACTCTCAGTGTGGTGTTAGTACTCTCACAGTGTGGTATTAGTACTCTCTCAGTGTGGTATTAGTACTCTCACAGTGTGGTGTTAGTACTCTCTCAGTGTGGTGTTAGTACTCTCACAGTGTGGTACTAGTACTCTCAGTGTGGTATTAGTACTCTCACAGTGTGGTACTAGTACTCTCAGTGTGGTACTAGTACTCTGAGTACTGTGTCCTCTCTTCAGGTGGGGGAGATCTTCTCAGCAGCTGGAGCCGCCTTCACCAAGTTAGGAGAGCTGACCATGCAGCTCCACCCGGTGTCTGACTCCAGCCCTGCAGGGTAACACACTTCTTCTTCTTCTTCTTCTTCTTCTTCTTCTACTTCTTCTTCTCCTGCGTCTTCTCCTTCTTCTTCTTCTTCTTCTTCTCCTGCGTCTTCAAGTGTTCTTCTCTCTTTGTCTTCTTCTTTCTTCTTCTTCTTCTTCTTCTCCTGCGTCTTCTTCTTCTCCTTATTCTTCTTCTCCTCCTCCTCCTCCTCCTCCTCCTTCAGTCCTCTATGGTTTGTTTTTAGTGATACTGAACTCTTTTCTTTGTCTTCAGAGCGAAGTGGACGGAGACGGAGATCGAGATGCTTCGTCTGGCGGTCCGTCGGTTTGGAGACGACCTGAACAACATCAGCTCTGTGATCAAAGACCGCACCGTGTAGGAGGATCAGTTACTAGTTATTATTCATCAGTTATTAGTTATTATTCATCAGTTACTAGTTATTATTCATCAGTTACTAGTTATTATTCATCAGTTATTAGTTATTATTCATCAGTTATTAGTTATTATTTATCAGGCTCTATTTATGGGTGTTGTTCTGAACATTTAAGGGTTTTTATAACATTCTCATTAAATGCAGGTTTTGTAAATCTTAGTTGGTTTTTAGAAGAAAATATATTAGAATGAATTCATCAAATTCACATTTCTGTTCAGATATCAAAGCTCCTCCGTCTTCATTTACAATGACGGTTATTTCAAACAGAAAATTCAGGGTTTTTTTCTTGTAATTTGCATATTTATTAAGTTTTGTTTTTCTCCAGTCAATGCTAAAACCTCATGTTTTAATATACAAGTTTACATTAAATAATCCCACATCAGGAGTCGAGCCTGCAGCTTCTGAGTGGAGTGGACCTGATGAATTGAACGTTCACACGTGTGAAGGTCTGCTGTGACGTGGTTTCTCGTCCTCAGCGCTCAGATAAAGACGACGGTGAAGAGGAAGCTGTACGAGGACAGCCGCGTCCCCATTTCCTCCGAGACCCCGAAGAAGACCGTCAAGAAAACCGCCGTCGCCGTGACGACGGCCCCGCAGCCCGCCGCCCCCGCCATGAACGCCGTGCAGACCTCGCAGGTTGTCGTGGCGACGGGCATGCAGAGCAGCCCGTCCATGGCCCCTCCCATCAAGAAACAGAAGACGGCAGGTGAGAGGGAGACGGACGGGTACACCGGACTCCACTGACAAAAACAGAAACAAAGTAAAACTCAACAGAAGACCTTTGGTTCTTCAACAATCACCAACTCTGGTTTTTGGTTAAATAAACTGTCGACTTTCCGTCAAGGTAAAATATCTGTTTTTATCGATGGAGTCTGGTTCATTTATCAGAGATGAAGCTTCTGTTTCTGTAGGAACTTTATTCACTGTCACTGTCTCCGATGCTGGTCTCAAGCTGTGATTGGCTAGTCTGTGTTTGAGGGGCGGGGCTTAGCTGAGCGTCAATTGAGTAAAGTTTTATTCAATAAATGTTTCTGTCGATAAACAGGTGACGTGTTTTGACCTCAAAGAATCCAAAAGAGATCCGACCAGAGTGGAGACGCACTGCTCCTTATTCTCATCTTCTTCCTCCTCCTCCTCCTCCTCTTCCTCCTCTTCCTCCTCCCTCAGATGTGACTCTCAGCGCTCTGAATGACTCGGATGTGAACAGTGACCTCGTCGACATCGAAGGACTCGGTGACGGCTCCTCCAACAAGAAACTCAACTTTGACCAAGGTACACATAAAGTACACATGATATACACATTACACACAAAGTATACATTATATACAAATAATATACACATTAGATACACATGATGTTTCCAGCCTTCAGTCACAAACAAACATTTAATAAATCACATTTCAGCGACCAGGAGACTTTGAAATTAATCTGAAGACTTTTTTTATCCTCAAAGCTCTTTAAGACTTTATTTTATTATTTATTGTTCTTTTTGTATGTTGAGGAACTTTATTCTGATCAGTTTGAATATTTGATATTTTCCCCTCAGAGAGCCTGAACCTGGACTCCAGCCTCATCATGAACTCCAGTGACCTCCCCCTCCTGTCCCGCTGACCTTTGACCTCTCAGCTGAGACGCCACAGGCATCACGTCTCACCTGACATTTAAACGACTCCGACATGTTGATCTAACGTTAGATGGTCCGAGGAACCAAATTAAAATGTATTACTTTTTTCTTTTTATACAGTTTGTTTGACTGATAATCTTCAGGTTTTTGTTTTGTTTCTTTTTGTTGGACAGAATTATGTTTCCATCAGCGAGTTTTAGTTTCTGTAAAGTTTTAAATCCGACAAAACATTTTTTTACTTCCTGTTTTGTTATCATGAATAACGTGAAGCTGTAAAGTTGCTTTAATATGAAGAAGACGTGTCGTCAGATGACGAATCATTCTCTCAGATTAGACTCAAAATAATGATTTTGATAACGACTTTATGTTTCAGTCGCAGCGCTGAGCTTCTGATTTAATAACTAAAATACAAAGTTATGATTTGAAGATGTTTCCTGAATCCTCAAAGATTCTTTGAATCATCTGGATGAAAAAGATAACAATATAAAATGTATGAAATAAAAACATTGACCTATTGTTTGTGAAACAAGCTGAACATTAACGCAAATATTGGCAGAAACATAAAAACTTTTAATTTCTGTTTGGATTCAGAAAAAAAGACAGACATCTGAGAAGCAGGTTAAAAATGTAATGTTTTCCATCCAGATGTTTAAAAGTCTTTAAGGATTCTGTAAATGTAATATTTCCAAATAAAACTGTAAAAGCTTAACGCTGTGACTCTGATGTAACGTTGGTAATGTTTATGTTGTAAATCAAACTGAATTCATCGTCGGATACAAACGACGTTTGATGAGCGAGACTCTGAGCCGATCAGAACTTTAAAGTTCAGTCTGATAGTTTTCTACGTTTTTCTCAGTCAACAGATCTCGTGTTTAAATCAACGTGTTTGTTTTTAAAACACACCGTTCCGTCAGTAATCTCCTGAATCCGCTGCTCGCTGTAGTTTTTATCCAACAAACAGGAGGAAGTAGTGCATCAGCGGGGGACTACTTTCAGCGGCGGATTAATCCACATTTGATGCTTTAGAGAATCAACTGGTAGAACTCCAGACTCGTGCTTTAAGTCGTCGGTGTTCCTGATGGTTGGCGATCATGACGCTGACCAATCAGCGACTGTGAGAGATGTAAAAAAACAAAACACGTTTTGATTATGTTGAATAAAAAAAACTAAACTGAACTAAACGAGCTTGTTTGTCTTTTGTTTTTGTTGGTTTGCCGACCACCACACCAAACTGTAAAATATTCATAATGTCATTTTTCAAACGGCTTAATCAGTTAATTTTCAAAATCCACATGAATCACTCATCAGACTTTTTTGACATTTTTATCGACTTTTAAAGAATTTTGATGACATACTATACTATGACTTTTATTTACTTTTTATAAAAACTTTACTACGTCTTTTTGATGTTTTCATTACACACTATACAATTCTTAAATACTTTTATGTCCACCTCTGAAGCACGCTACATGTTTATCTTCTTTGTAGTCTGTCGGCTGTGTGAGACGTTTGTCCTCCTGCATGAGGCGGCTTCACCTCCTCCTCTCCAAACCTAAGGGGGCAGTTTGAGGACGGATGCTTCAAATACCTGCACAGGTTTCATCCAGCCAGAGTGTCTCCGTTGTTTCAGATGTCAGTTGTTATAATATATATAAACATACTGACTGATAGTGAGGTTACATATCCAGAGTTGGTTTCTCTGGATAAACGTTTATTGTCGCTCTTACCTTGTTATACTTGTATCTTTAATGTGTACATCACCAAGAAGCCTTTTCCTTCTGATCTGCTTCATGTTTTCATCATGCTTCATTTTCCCTTTACGAGCTGGGTCATAACGCTGATTATATATATCTAAAAATATATATATATATAAAATATATATATATAACTTATTAAAAAGTCATAGCATAATATATCGAGAAAAGTAAAAAGTCATAGTACAGTATGTTGAAAAAAAGTTATAAAAAAATGTCATAGTATCGTACGTCATAAAAATGTACTTTGTGATGTCACAGTGAAGCAGACATTTGTGCTACATTTCAGGGAATTCCCTTCCAGACGTTCCTGCTTTTACTGCAGATCACAAGTTTGTTATTCGACGGCACAATTCATTTGAAAAAGTAAAAAAACACAAAAATCAGACCAGACACGTTTAGGAACCGTCGTTCAATAACACAATCTGTTTCTGATCAGAAGAGAACAAAACACATTTTCTGATACGATACAGATTTTTATTGAGTTTTCATATACAATATAATATATATATATATATTTATAGTGTGTAGATGAATTGTTTCCGCTAAAAACAGAAAGTCATTCTGCGTCATTTTACAGCGATGAAATCCTCAGGAGGGAATAAACACTTGAATATAGACTTTTTATTTTACAGTTGCATAAAAATACATCATCTCATTTGTCTTATGTAGAGAATTTGTCCAAAACCAAAAATAAGAAACAGAAAGAAAAAAAACTATCTACATTTTGAAAATACTTGTGTGAATGTTTTTCATAGATGTGCTTTTAGTTCCCTTTATCATGTCGGTTAAAACTCTAGCAGCCCTTTTTATTTAAAGTCGGCTCTCACTCTGGTGGATCGAGTCATTTCTCAGCACTTCCACTTTTGACCCGGAAATAAATCTGCTGGTTAAACGTCAAATTACACGATTCAGTTTCATAACAATAAAAGAGTGACAGCTTTTGTTCAGCGTCACACTTTTAAATTTAAAGTGCTTAAAGTTTTCATCTAAAAAAATAAATCTTTCGTTGATCAAACTTTCACAGCTTGAACAAAAATGTAAAACATAAGAACCTTTTTACATTTTGGTGAAGGTCTGTTGCGTAAGGCTACAGCCAGCCACGGCTTAGCTTAGCATTAAGACTAGAAACGGGAAGTCGATTTTTTTTTTTTTTTTTTTTTAGAGCATCCTGAAGTGTAATTATTAAGTTTTATTCTTAAGAGTTTGGTAAACGGAAAAAGAGGACAAACATGTAGTACTTTATCTGTTTTTGTTTTCTCACAAACAAAAGTACAGAGATTTGGTCGTAAAAATCTTTGTTTTCTTGTAAATTGATGCAAAATGAATCCGTAAATAAATGTTTAGATATTTTGAGAAGTTAACATGGAAACACAAACATACAGTTGGAGTTTTTATTTATGCTACACAGGAACATCCAGCCTGACCGCTACTGCACATGTGCAAACTACTACAACACACCTGCGGTTAAACACTCTCGTGCTCCGTAGTTCTTTCCTATAAATGCTACATTTTGACCAACAAATCTGTGTTTAAATCAGCCCGAGGAGAGCTAGTTCACGTTAGCCGTTAGCACAATCCTGCTTGGCTAAATAACTGAGCTAACAGCTAACGTTAACGAGGGTTGCATTGAGTCACATTGTGATGTGTTCAAGCTCTATTCTGTAAAGAATTGTATCGGGTGAAAGGTGAACTATAACGCTATCATGATGTGTTCACATGTAAAATGTTTTTGGTGTGAAACTTGAATAAATCCAGTAGTTTGAAGGAGATGTAATATTAAAAATATATTAACGAAGGAATTATGAGCGGTTTAACTTTTGTTTAACGCCATCGTTAGTCAGTATCGGGACAGAACATTATCCGTATAAAGACCTCTTGAATAAGACATTTTAATCTTGGCTGCTTTAAGAAATAAAATTTTAAAAAAATCAAAGCAAACTTTTTTATCGAGATCTTGAAATCACTGATTTCTGATTGTGAGAAAACAAAAATGATGTTTTTTGTGCGTTGAAGCTCTTCAGTCAACATTCATTTTCCAACCTTATCTCATTGTGTTGTTTTATAACTTACGTAAATAACTTAAGGTTACGCCAGAGTTACGGTTTTCTCCTGTGTACAACCACCTGTCATCATGTGACCAAAGTGCGAAATTTCAGTCACATGATCACAGGGGACATCTCACATATGACAACTGAGTAAAACTCAGGTCCACTGATAAAAGTTTCTGTGCTGAGAAATCACCTTTTTTTTTCCCCTACCAGAGTGAAATATCGCTTTAATACTGAAATGTTGACGGGTTACTCGCTACATGCTCAAAACGTCACAGTGACGACAAAACGGATAAACACAAAGAATGCCGCTCCCGCACTTCAATAACATTAAACCAAAGAATCACTGAACTCGTGTGAGGAAAACAAAACAAATGTAAGAAAGCTTTAACTTGTATGATGAGACATAAATTAAAGATAAAAGATGAAAGATAAAAATAAAGCAGCTGCTGAAATTCATGAAAATACGATATGAAGTGGCTGTTTGAGAAAAGTGTCAACAAAGCAAAAATCATCACAATTAAAAGACAATTCCAGCGTGAGGGGAGTTTTCGTTTGTCATTTTCTAAACCAGTTTTCAGTGACATCAGAGGATGAGCCATGTTGTTAACAAGGTCAGATGAATATATATATATATGCAAGTCAATTAAAAATCATTTTTATCTTATTTATACCTGAAACTAATTGTTCTAAAAACATTTAGTCTATAAATGTCTTGAACAATATATTCAGTTTACGTACCCGGGACACAAAACTTCCCAAAATAGACATTAAAAAACTGGATTTAATGCATTTGTGCTTTTTTTGGACTTAAAATTAGTAAATGATAATAGCAAAATCGTAGCAGATTCATTTTAGAAATATTTTAATTTAAAATAAATCATATCCGCTCTAATGTTGTTGTATATGTTGGCTAATCAATGCCAAAATATTTCAGGTAGAGCAATAACTTTTACTGCTACATTTACACAGTAAAACGTCTCGCTCAGAATATATCTTGGTCAAATAAGATATGTTGAGTTTGTGGGACGTTTCCGTATCCGTCGCCTCTTATTGTTCCCTAATTCAGACGGTGGCCATTTTGGCAAAATCTCAAGCTCGTCAGGCTCAGATGACGTTAGCATGCTAGCAAGAGCGTAGCAACACAGCTATGGTTAGCACTCATGTCAACACCTTTTGTTCATCATGTAAAACTCAGTAAGTTATCAGTGATTTGGCGGCAGCTTCGTCCAAACTACCGTTAGCATTGTAGCATCATAACACATTAATGTTACATGCTAACCGTTAGCATTAACCGTATTACGCCAACGTTGCTGTGGCAAGACAACATTATCATCAGCACAAACAACAACGAATGCTTAAAGCGGGAGTTTGATGTGAAACAGTGAGGAGACGGGCAGAAGCCTCCGGTCACTCTGGACTGTCCGTAAAGGATGAAATGATTTCAGCGCTAAGACACTTCTGGGAGATGACGGGACATTTAAAAAACATTTAAAAAGACAATAAAACCAAAAGAGGACGAGACAAACACACATTAATGAATACTGTTCTTCTTATATTACAGCTGTTGTAAGACGGTTCTTACAAAACTTTCAATTTGATGAAGAATTTTTGGCTTAAAAACATTCTTTGAAGCAGAAAGTCCACAACACATTTTGACATATCTACTTACGTTACATTTCTCTCCTCATACTCACAAACAGTATGGGACGATGGTGAGTGTGCGAAGTTAAAGATAATAAACAGAAGATTATCTTAAAGCTACAGTTTGTGTCCGAACAACTAAATGATTTTGGCAGCGTGTTGTTACCTCTGAGGAAAGTCTATCCTGCTTCACACCGGTCTCAAAGTCTGGAAACTATCGGTGAATAAGAAAAACATATCGTCTGGAGTTTAGATTCTTAACGTTGGCTTCTTCTGTTCAATAAAAATAGGTTGTTTTTTTTCTCAATGTAAGAAGTTAAAAAATAGTTTTGGTATTGGTACAAAAGCGTATGGATCGTGTTGGCATCAGTGTCACAGAAACATGGAGCCCAAACACAATGTCTGTATTTTCTTTCTAAAGAAGGTTTAGGTTGCTCTCTGAAGTTCTAAAGCTTAACTTTAACAACAGAATTCATTTAGTCTTCAGTACATTTCACTGAAACAGGATAGACTCCCAGAGACGTGACAAACCAAGAAATAAAGCAGGAAAAACAGAAAAAGCATCAAGAACTTAACAGCATTTCTGTGATGATGACGTGTTACCCATCATGCAACAGAAACAAAAGATTAAAGTTGTTTGACTAGAACTGTGCAAAGTCGTGACTACGGAAAATATGATGTCATATCACTAAAAAAAGCTCTGGAAACATTATTTTTGTTGCAACAGCTGATTGAGCAGCGAGGGGATAAAGACACTTCTATTAAACAGCTTATAGAGACTTAATGTACAAACGCATCTCACAGGTGGTTAAAAACAAACTTCCTGTCAGGTGTGGGAAGTAAACTCTCTCAGATCTGATGTTTCAATCGACACACTGAGGAAAACACAACCTCCTCCAAAATATGACGACACGTTTAGGCACAATGATGAGTGACCCCGAGTACAAAACTGTACAATACTGTGCAAGTGCAAAAGTTGAAAGCAAGAACTGCAGCTCATGTCTTGAACCCTCACCTCTGACCTCTGACCCCTCTGGTGAGACGGCTACATGCGACTCTGACTAAAGAAATAGTCAACAATTTCTGACTGAGACAAATGAAAAACAGCACTTTAATATATCAAAAATCCACATTGGTGAATTCTTGGTTATTATCAGAGTAATATTTTGGATGAATGTTATTTGTGCAAATCTGGTGAATTTGGCGACAACTTAGATTTTTATGGAGCCTCTAAGGGGACAGACAGTTTCTGAGGAACAGTTGATAGTTTGTGACGGACGCTAGATGGTTGACTTGATCGTGTCCAATCAGAAGCTCCATAAACTTTGGAATGAACCCTTTAAATATGAACAGGACCACCTAGAGCTGGGCGATATGGATGACCGTACTATTACAACAATAACACAGATGTTTTCTGATTAATGTATACGACATGACCTGGCAGAAATGTGCAAAATCGCATCAAATAAACTGATGTTGGAAACAATGAACTTCTGTGCATCTAATTAGTTTCTAATCACAGTTTGCACAGAAACAAATCTGTAGAACGATAATATAAGTTCATATCAACAATATGACTGAAGGGAAATGTGATGATCTTGAATTATTGCCCAGCTCTAGGATTATGAATGATGAATTCTTAAACTAGGCACACTCCTTCAAAGTGCAGTGGAGAAGAATGAACCCAGATTGGGTCTCAAACTGTGACTGTGGTAAAATAAACACTAGAAGGTTGGCCGACATCTGTCTCAAAACCTTTTCCATAACACGTATGGATACGTAAGAAAGAAAAACCAGAATGATTACTGACTGGTTTTGTGAAACAGTAAGTAATAATACAGATTTCATGGGGATTTCTGCCACAATCAAACCGTCTTTAACCAAATCAGTTGACCTTCATGAACAACAACTGGATGATTTCAAGTAGAAAAGACTGAAGCCGGTCAGAGAGAATGAAAAAGTCAAAGTATAAATGCACCTTTAGGAGGGAAGAGCGCGGCCGCGTCCTGCAGATTCAATATGTACAATCAAACCATGCAGGCTGAAGAAGAGCGAGCACATCATCAGCTGCTCCGACTGTCAGTATTCACATATAGATACACTATTAACAAACAGTGGTTCTGCAGACCACAAGTTCCTCACGCTTCTACTGACTGGGAACCAGTTCGTAAAACCAGTTTCTCATACCGGGAGAAAAAACGTCCTGCAGTTAAACTGTCGGCCAAAGTTTAAATTAAAGTTTAAATTCTTCGTGACTCAGCCGCGACAGGCAACTAAAACTTTTCTTTAAAACACAAAAATCTTAGGCTTCAATGACTGAAACGTTTTGTTCAGTGGCTGAATTTCACGCTTGACTCAACAAAAAAAATACTACGCAGTTTTGGCCTTAAAAGAAATAACTTTACCCCTTCAGTGTTTTTTGGGGTTGGGAGTGAATTAGTTTCATTGGATTTTCAGGTTTTTGTGTATTAAGTAATTTGTTTAAAAGATCAAAATGAGATAATAGCTTAATATCTACGATATCTGATGCACAATAAGAGCATAACCTGGTTCACTGATTGACTTCGTGCTGGGAGAGTCCAGATGTGACTCTAGAGATCCATCCGTCATTAACGCTCAAGACTTTGGCTTCAAGGCCGTGTCTAAAATAAATCATTTCTACATCTTCCCGATAGAAAGATCAATATGTTTACTCCAGAACATCACGTGGAGGGCTGGCTGAAGGCCCTCCTGTTTGGTTTGGAACCAAAACGTTCCCGAAGAGCCTCGCCTCCTTCAGAGAGACGATCCTGATCGTCTGAAAAACATTTTGTTGCATCTTGATTACAACTCAAGACCTTATTAGAACTTCCTCAGAAGATCCGGAACTTCATCATCTGATTGGTCGGATTGGACTGGAGCCGCGTCCAACGGGCAGCCAATCAAGAAGCAGCGACGTGAACCGTGTCCCACTTTGAGGCTCCGACTCCTTCGACGTCCGCAGAAATAAGACGAGGGAAATGTTTGACCCGCTCCACGATCTCAGCCGAGGAAGGACATCCGTGTGCTTCGTCCTTTCATACTTGTATAACAATTACGTTAATCGTCTCGTGACCAATCAGAAGCAGCCACGTAGAGGTGATGGGAGGGGCCTGCTGCCCGTCTGCTACCAACAACAACCTTCTCGCTTTCAGTCCGTTTCATTCCAGCCTTGTGCCCGACGACACAACCAGTGTGTCCTCAGTTTCCCAAAAGTGTTTCGTGATCTCACGACGATGCTGATGATGAATCATTTGTACGCCATTAAATTTGAGTGTGGAGGCGTTTAGTTCCTCCTTCAGACGTAGGACGAACCAGAGCCACGAACGTGACAAAGCAAATATGTCCATCGTAGTAAACGATGAAGTGTTGATTTTGTGTTAAATATCCATCCGACCAATAGAAACAAGTGGCGACAGATCAGAAACTTCAATAAAGTTTCTGTCCGTTTCTTCAAGGCTGCAGAAAAAATATCCAAGGATCCAAAAACAGATATTTTTCCACAACAATGATCTTCAACTTCCTATGATTCTTCTGTCCGTCCAACGTGGTCGCAGGAAGGAGGCGGGACTTACAGCGATGCTAGCAGATGATTGGAGCAGAAATAAGGTGCGATGGGGGTCGATGTTCCTCCAGGTTGGTGCTGGTGGTCGGTCTGCACCCACAGTGTCAGGGTGGGGACTCTGGGTGAGGAAAGGGGGTGAGGTGGGTTCTAGTGTCCGGGATGCTGGTGGGAGGTAAAGGGGGTGAAGGACGGGGGAGGAGAGAGAGACAGAGGGCTGGACTGAGGGCTGACGCCTCCAGCAGGAGGGGAGTCCGCCGCCGACTGAGAGACACTGAGGGGGGAGGAGGGGGAGAGAGAAGCTTTACTCCATTGATTTTTCCATTTTGTCATTTTGAAACCAATGTTGTTAGATGTTGATCCTCACCTGACAGTGTAGCTGCTGCGGTGGGCGGGATCTGTTACCCCGGCAACAAAAAGCTTCTTTGGGGGTCCGTCAGACTCCACCCCTCCTGAGAGACAAAACAGGTTCACAACTGTAAAGATCAAAAGGTCGCTAACAGAGCGGTTTACTAACTCGTTTGGCTTTCACTGCCCTGGACTTTTAGTTTAGTCTCTGAGCTCTCAAAGCGTTTTTTCCCCTCAGGAGGAGGTGGAGACCAAAAACAGAGCTAAAAGAGAGAGATTATTGGACTTCCATTCATCAGGTGACACAAACTCTTAGAGTCTTAATGAATCATCGTGTTGGTCCGTATTTGTGGGCGTTTAAAAAGCGACTGTTTGCTCAGAAGCTCAACATAAAGAGGTGCTGTCCTTACCTTTCCTCTTGAGTGGAGTTAATGCCGGCCATCTCACGGTGGCGCTGACTGCTGGTCTGTTGGACCGTAAACACACATGAATAAATACGTTTGTCTGAATATATAAATCATAAAATAGGAGAGAAAAATCCCTGTTTTTCAAAAATATCTGTAAACATAAATGAATAATCTCTTAAACTTCATGTTCACCTGAACCTCCTGGTGGGACTCGGGGAGGAGTTTGGCGTGACGCCGCTGTCCTGGGACTGGAACCACTGAAGAAGAAGGCCAGTAAAACCAGTCAGTCTGAACCCTCTGGACCCACAATAAACCCTCTGAACTGGACTCAGTCTAAACCCTCTGATCTGGATTCAGTCTAAACCCTCTGATCTGGATCCAGATCTTGATCCAGAAATGACCACTATGTACCATCACTGTGGAAGTGAAACATGTTTCACGATACTTCTCTCTCTGATTGGTGGATGGGGATTCCTCTAAATACTACATTACCCATGAAGCTTAGCATTCTAGTGAAAAATATCCCAACTGACAGGAAGCACGACCAAATAACCATCAAAATAAAAGCCTGGTAGTAAAGAGAAGCTGTTGCTCACCACTGACGCGTGGTTGTGCCACTGACTGACTGGAGGAACTGGGATCAGACTGGAAGCACTGGGAGAGAAAGAGAGGGACGGTTACACACATTTAAACTTCAAACAACTAGCCGGTGTGTGTGTGTGTGTGTGTGTGTGTGTGTGTGTGTGTGTGTGTGTGTGTGTGTGTGTGTGTGTGTGTGTTGTACCTTAGTCTCTGCAGACTTCCTCTGAGCGTCATCTCCATGTTCTCCTCCTGTAAACACAAACAGCTGATGATAACCTCCATGTTGACCTTTGACCCTTTCAAACTACAAATATACAAACTCCACCTAAAACAGTTACATTTCACATTTCTATTTTTATGAAAGAGATTGAAATTGTTTAAACTCAATTTAAGTTAAGAACATTCACATTACTCAAATGATTATTTATATTTTTGTTGTTTTTAAACCATAAAATCGTGCATTTTGAATTAGATTCTTACCATTGTCTCCTCATTTTATCATTATTGTTTATTTCCTAGCTGACAGACAAAGTTTCTGTTCTTTGAAGCATTTTTAGAGATTTTATGTCCTTGAACATAATATTTTCAGGCATTTTAAAAACTTAACAGGAACTGCAGGACTCGTTCTCAGATCTACATTTCACTTAAAAAATAAGACATTCAAAAAGTCTTCTTTGATTTGTAAAAAAAAGTGATGAATCTCAGACTTCAAATAAAACTGAGTAAATAAAAACCTTAAGGAGCTCAATATGAACCGGGATTTAATAAAAATATGTTATATTTGTAGTTTGAAATATTAGATATATATTATAATATTATCATATATTTAAATGATAGATTGCGATGTGTGTTTTGGAAAAAGAAGAGTAAAATACAAATTCTTTCAATCTTAGGTTCACAAAGAATCACACAAAAGCACCAGAGATTTGCTCCAAAGTGTCCTAGAAATAAGTAACTTAAATAAATTTAGCAAAAAACTACAAATCAACTAAACAAACCATAATGACTGACGAAGAGGAGGCCGACCCACCAAGGAGTAGTTCTTATTTTTGTTTTTCAGTGTTTAATGTTGCAAATCTTTTCCCAACAATAAATCAGAGTGAATGTTAACACAATAAAATCTGAATTTAAATCAGCATTTCTCTGAAGATTCAGAGGTCTGGTTCATCGCTGTGTCGGTTTGAGTAAAAAGAGAAGAAGAAGAAGAAGAAGAAGAAGAAGAAGAAGAAGAAGAAGAAGAAGAAGAAGTGTGAACTCCTCACCTGCCTCTTGTGTTCGGTTCTGTCTCCGGTCAGAGAGAAGGGAGAGAGGGGGACGAGCTGGAGGGAAAGATGGAGGGAGATCCATAATTATTCACCATAATAATAATAATTAATGTTAATATTATTATTACACAAACACTGACCTGTGAAGGGCAGCTGGGGTTGATGGACACACTGCTGCGTCTGTATCGAGCCAGAGACACCGGACTGAAGACCGTCATCCCGTCACTGAGACACAACAAGACAGAGAGACAAAGTCAGTCAAAAAATATACAAAAACAAATCCAATCACAAGACTCTTACAACTTTATTCAACTTATTTTTTACAACCAAATCTTCTAACTGAGTCACACTGTCTTCTTTTACTCAGTAATAGTTTATTAGGTACACCCTAAAGTTCAAGACAAAATATCATTCTTCAGGCTTCCTTAAAATAACTGCTGAGGTTATGACGTGTAACTATCAAAGAACACTGTTAAATAAACATGTAAACAGCATTTAAAGCTATAGCTGGATGACATAAAGCTACTTTGAACTCCCTAAATAACTGTAAAGTGGTTCATCATAAGATTCTAGGAACTAATCATGTGTTTTTATATTTAAATGAATCAGTAAATAACTAGTAACAGTTCACATTTATATTTTTGAGTGACTGCAGTTTTTCTTGTATATTCAACATTAAAATGATTAGTTAATCCAAACAGTTAGGATCAAAAATATGAACATTTCCAAAGGGTGCAAGGATAAAATAACTATTCTAAAGTTAGGATTGTTATTTACTTTAAGTACTGCTTGGTGTATTACAAGTATGCAGAATTAAAGAGTGGGTCCATTTCAACATGAAAATGCCTTAAAGTCTTGTGTAATTGTTTGTGTATGGCTCTCTATAAACAAACCCATCTTTGTTGCACTTATTGTATTCGTATTAGTTTGTTGCACTTATTGTTTTCGTAGTAATTTGCCTCTGCACTATACTTTTGCTCTGGTTTATGCTTTAAGATGCTTGTTTAAGAAAGGAGATGCACTTATGACTTCTGGTGACTAGTAGTTCTCTTGAATACCTATGTTGAATACACTTATTGGATAAAAGCGTCTGCTAAATGACTGTAATGTAATAATGTAATGTAATAATGTAATGTAATAATGTAATAATGTAATAATGTAATAATGTAATAATGTAATGATGTAATGTAATATAATAATGTAATATAATAATGTAATATAATAATGTAATGTAATAATGTAATATAATAATGTAATGTAATAATGTAATGTAATGTAATAATATAATAATGTAATATAATAATGTAATAATATAATAATGTAATAATGTAATATAATAATGTAATGTAATAATGTAATATAATAATATAATAATGTAATAGTTTAATAATGTAATATAATAATGTAATAGTTTAATAATGTAATATAATAATGTAATAATGTAATGTAATAATGTAATGTAATAATGTAATAATATAATAATGTAATATGATAATGTAATAGTTTAATAATGTAATAATGTAATATAATAATGTAATATGATAATGTAATAATGTAATAGTTTAATAATAATAATATAATAATGTAATAATATAATAATGTAATAATGTAATGTAATAATATAATAATGTAATGTAATAATGTAATAATATAATAATGTAATAATGTAATAATATAATAATATAATAATATAATAATGTAATCTTTAAAATCAATCATTCTTTAACTGGGTTCGGTGTCGCCCTCTCGGGTGCAGTACCGCTGACCTGACGCTGGTGATCATGGGGGCGCTGTTCGACCTGCGCAGCGCCCCTCCAGCTGCGCCTGCGCACTGGTCCACTTCCATCCGCTCCATCCCGCCCGGGTCCGCGGCGGCAGCGCCGGCAGCCGGCCTGCGACCTGCTGGTGGCGGCGTCGCTGCTCTACTCGAGCCCGCTGGAAGCCCGAACCCGCAGGCCTCACGGAGCAGATCTCCCCGGGGTTGAACGCCGTGGAGCGGGCGTGTCTCTACCACATGTCCCCCCGAACCGCCCCGGGTCCGTGTGCGGCTGCGGGCCGGTCCGCCACGTGTGGTCCCGGGGGAACCGTGCACGGGAGTCCGCGCGGCCACGGGACCTCTGCGGCTTAGCTGCGGAGCTAACTGCGGGTCTGTAGTGGCAACAAAACCCGTCCGGAGAGCAGAACCCCGCCGAACCCCGTCCTCAGGGAGACTCGGTCCCGCGGCCCCCCCTCCAGCTGGTCCAGACACCGAGCAGACCTCCGCGAGAGTCCCGGAAACGCGAAACAACACTTTGAGAGGTTTTCACAACATTAGAGTCGGTGACCGAGCGGAGAGTCCGTCTGCGGAGGAAACAGCGACGCCGAGCGGCCGAGCGGGGAACTGCAGCGCTGCAGCGAGAGGACGCAGCGGGACATTAACGCTTTAAACAATGTCCACAGAAATATATTCATCCATGTTTACATTTAGTTTTAAGAGTTTTTATAATTGTTTGCATTGTCTATTTTTTTATTTTGAATTTGTTCTTTCTGGAAAGCACTTTGTAAATACATAATTTATAATTGTTTGCATTATCTATTTTTATTTAGAATTTGTTAAACCATCTATTTTTGGCAGGGGAGCACTTTGTGTTATTTTTTTATACTGTTTTATTTTCATTTTATTTCTGAAAAGCATTTTGTATTACTGCATAAATGTGCTACATACATTTATTTATTAATAGATTCCTACATTTAATAAATACATAATTTTATAATTGTTTTCATTATCTATTTTTTTTATTTTGAATTTGTTCTTTCTGGAAAGCACTTTGTAAATACATAATTTATAATTGTTAACATTATCTATTTTTATCTTTTTATTTAGAATTTGTTAAACCATCTATTTTTGGCAGGGGAGCACTTTGTGTTATTTCATAAATGTGCTACATAAATGTATTTAATAATAGATTCCTACATTTAATAAATACATTATTTTATAATTGCTAACATTATCTAATTTTATTTTTTTATTTAGAATTTGTTAAACCATTTGTTAACTGAAAAATTATTAATTAATATTTAAGGTTTTTATAATTGTTTTCATTATCTATTTTTATTTTTTTATTTAGAATTTGTTAAACCATCTATTTTTGGCAGGGGAGCACTTTGTGTTATTTCATAAATGTATTTAATAATAGATTCCTACATTTAATAAATACATAATTTATAATTGTTTTCATTATCACAAATTTTTTCTTTTTATTGGAATTTGTTCATCTTTATTATTTTTTTATACTGTTTTATTTTCATTTTATTTCTGAAAAGCACTTTGTATTACTGCATAAATGTGCTACATACATTTATTTATTAATAGATTCCTGAATTTAATAAATACATTATTTTATAGTTGTTTTCATTATCTAATTTTATTATTCTATTTAGAATTTGTTAAACCATCTATTTATTTTTGGCAGGGGAGCACTTTGTGTTATTTCATAAATGTATTTAATAATAGATTCCTACATTTAATAAATACATTATTTTATAATTGTTAACATTATGTAATTTTATTATTTTATTTAGAATTTGTGTTATTCCATAAATGTGCTACATAAATGTATTTATTAATAGATTCCTAAATTTAATAAATACATAATTTATAATTGTTTAAATTGTCTAATTTTATTTTTTATTGGAATTTGTTCATCTTCATTATTTTTCTATACTGTTTTATTTTCATTTTATTTTTTTATTTAGAATTTGTTAAACCATCTATTTTTGGCAGGGGAGCACTTTGTGTTATTTCATAAATGTGCTACATACATTTATTTATTATTAGATTCCTACATTTAATAAATACATTATTTTATAATTGTTTACATTTTTACAATTGTTTTAATTATCTAATTTTATTTTTTATTGGAATTTGTTCATCTTAATTATTTTTAATTATTGTTTTATTTCATTTCTGGAAAGTATGGAGCACATTTATGCAGTAATACAAAGGTATTACTGCATAAATGTGCTCCATTAATACAGCTAGTAATTCAATATTTAAATAGGTCAAATAAATAAAAAAGTATTTGTTTTGTGTTGTATCCTCATGTAAAACTAATAAAGGAAAAATAAATAGTAAATTACCATAATTATTCGCTAGGAAGCAATAATGGCTGATCCTAACAATTAAAAGCATTATCCATTCATTATTTTTTTATTTATAAATAAATTCATAAATTGAATAAATAACTTATTTTGTAGTTGTTTTAAATATTTAATTTTATCTCATTTTTTTGGAATTTGTTCATCTTTTGTTACTGTTTTATTTTTTGGAAATCACTTTGTATTACAACATAAATGTGCTACATGAAATCAGCTAGAACTGATATAAATATTTAAATAGGTCAAATACATTTAAGTATTTGTGTTGTCTGAGGTGTATCCTTATGGAAAACTATTAAAGGAAAATTAAATAGAAAATGGACATAATTATTCCCTGGGAAGAAATAATGGCTGATCATAACAATTAAAAGCATTATTTATTAATAAATTCATAGTTCTATCTATAAAATGTCAGAAGATGATGCTTAATGTCCATCAGAGTTTCCCAAATGTTTACTTTTGTCCGACCAAAAGTCCCAAATTGTTTGCAGATTATTAATCGACTCAGTTCTGGTTTAAATAAATTACTTAAACAATGTATGAAAAACAAAAAAAAGTTTTGGATGGAATAAAATCAGAGCTCCAGAGTCAAAAGATATTATATAAAAACAAAGATATATATATATATATATATATATATATATATATATATATATATATATATATATATATATATATATGTGCAATATAATAGTTATTCTGTCTGTATATATAAGATTTTAGTTATTGTGGATCTTTACTTATTTAATATTCTTTACTGCTTCTTTACTAATTTATAATACTTGTTTTGATCTTGTTTTTCACTATGTCTCTTGTTTGCACTATCCTCTCTGCTGCTGTAATCCTGTAAATTTCCCCGCTGCGGGATTTATAAAGGATTATCTTATCTTATCTATATATAAAGAAAATACGTTTATAATAAAGAAGATTAACATAAATAATTGAATGCATCACAGTAAAAAGTGAAACCTGCAGACAGAGTTCACTATAAACAACAACTTCCTGGATTATTATGATAATAATAGTAATATGAGTTATATGATATTATTGGGTTGAAACAGGAACTCTGTGTTTCCGTTGTTGTTGTCACTAAACCGTCTGCTGTTCTCTCAAAATCCTCGTCTGCTTTGAGTCGTCATCCCCAAAAAATGGTGAAACATGACACCGGGAGTCAGTAACCCCTTCACTGCCTCCAGACAGACAGAGACAGAGACAGACAGAGACAGACAGAGAGACAGAGAACATAAAGAACCTAAAGAACCTAAAGAACTTCACAGGACAAATGTGTGTGTTTTATTTTATCTCCATTTAAACTGTGGACAGAGACCAGTCCATACTGGGAAGCTTTAAAGAGCCTCACTGGTTTGTGTGTGGAAAAAACACAGCATGACTAAGATCATTTAACACAAAGTACAAATACGAGGTGCTTGTACTTTACTCAGTATTTTATACTCAGAGGCCTCTATACTTATGTTATCTTTGCACATTAAAGGTGCTTAAAGTGAGAATCTAACTAAAGCCGTGTTATTCTCTCATCTATTCTACCTCTCATAAGGAGTTGTTCATTTAATAATCTAATAAATCATAATATTACACTCACAGAGGCCATTTACTCGGATTTTTAAAAGTACCTTAACTTTGACATTTAAAAACAGTTTACTAGTGATATTTAAGTCATATTTTCAATGCAGAAATTTGACTTGTAATGAAGTCATTTTTAGTGTTTTGGCTACTTTAACTGAAGTAGAGTAACAAGTACAATGCAGTTGTTATAGAAATAGCTTTATACATATATTTATATCAATATTATGATTGTTCCAACTGAAGGAAAAAGCAACCTTTTAGTATTTAAGTGGTTATTAGTGATGTTTTTCTTTGTTTTGATGTCATTTAGGATTTAAGACGCTTTATTTTAATTGTACATTTCTTTAAACATGTTGTAAATGATGGTTCTCACTTTAAAGACGTTATCATGTGGATTCACTGTCATGTAAATTAAAACGCTTCACTACTACATCTGCCACAATAAAGCTATGGAACCAGATGAAGATTGATGATTTTAGTTATTTTAAAAGTTAAATCATGTTTTAACTTTTTAAACTAATGCTAACAAATAGCAAACATCAGGGTGGTTCAACCTTATTGATTTAGAGAATAATTTAAGTAGAAAAAAAGTAAATATGATGTAATTATTATGTATATAAATGTAGTTAAAACAGGCAGGAATTGTCAAATACTGGTGTCAGTTCGTGGCCTTTTGTTTACTTAAAATATGACGATGCAGTTGCAAAATTAAGATGCAAATCTGTTTGATGTTAATATGAAACAAACAGAACAGACATAATGCAAATATCTGTTTCAGTACCAAGAGGTTGAGATCATTTCACTAAATGTAGTCGATAACTAAAGTTTATAAACTTGTAAAAATGTACATTCAGTGTAATTTAGTAGAAATATTCTCTACTATTCTAGTTGGTTTTAATTAAATCACTGCACACGTTTTAAAAACAGGCTGCTTTATTTATGATAAAAAACATTAATAAATAAATAACTTAAATAACATTAATAAATAAATAACTTAAAATAACGTTAATAAATAAATAACTTAAATAACATTAATAAATAAATAAATAAATAACATTAATAAATAAATAACTTAAT
Source organism: Anoplopoma fimbria (assembly GCF_027596085.1). Lineage (NCBI taxonomy): Eukaryota > Metazoa > Chordata > Actinopteri > Perciformes > Anoplopomatidae > Anoplopoma > Anoplopoma fimbria. The sequence goes on along the minus strand of NC_072472.1, from coordinate 975,698 downwards.
AAATAAAGAACATATAGTGAATGTAATGAACATATGCTCAGAGGAATAGTTGTTCATGTGATTAGAAATAAATATAAACCTTAAAATAAATGTTAAGAGCTGTTGAATTACATTAAGATTGGTCAAAATGACTTTAATATAGTAATTCATAAACATATCTCCAGTCACTGAAGCCAAGAGGTTAAAGTGGGAGGAGAGGAGGAGGAGGAAGAGGAGGAGAAGGGAGGTCCTGCTTCCTCCTGACGGACTTCAACTATTCCAAGACACTTTTAACAACTTTCCGTTAATGTTTCATTAAAAACCTTCTGCTGTGAAGCGACCGGCGGGGGACGCAGGGCGGCATGCTGGAGGCCTCCGGGTCCGTCTGCATGTGACTGGTAGGCGGACAGAAACCTGCGACGTCCCGCTGCTGTTTACCAGCAGAGCAGGGCTGAGCTCCGGAGAACAACCGGAGAACCACCGGAGAACCGGAGAACCTTCAAATGCCTTGTTTGCTTTAAGGAATAATAATTCATCATAGTTTTTGCTGATCAGCATAGTTTTTGCTGATTCAAATATGTATATATTTTTGAATTAATTAAATTATTAGTATATTTTTTATAATTAATTATAATTAAATCAATCAATATGTGCCAATTAATCAATTTGATAACTTACATTTTCGCTGGTTGATATTATCTTTTTTTCATTGATAAATTGACCCATGGTATAGTTAGTATATACCATACTATATATATATATATATATATATATATATATATATATATATATATATATATATATTATATATTTTTATATATATATATATATATATATTATTATATAAAATATAGTAGTTAGTATATAGTATGGGTCAATTTATCAATGAAAAAAATGGTAATAATAAGCACAAATTATGATCAATTAATATTTAAAGTAATTTTTTAAGTTAAAAATGCAATTTACTGTCATATTATTTTAGAATTTATGTTATACCACAAACTAAGAAACATCACTTAATTGCTTCATTGTCTTTCATTTCTTCTTTAAATCCACATGACTGCTTTATTAACACTCATATATTAAGTGTTAGTATGGTGGGGTTTGAGGATTGAGTATTTAATAACAGGTTGCATTTAGTAATAGTCAATAAAACGGAATTGACTGACTTCAACAATAGTTTGACTCATGCATGCTTCAGTAAAAGTGTTTGTAAAAGAGTTCAAATGGTCAAATAGTTCCTTCACCATTGAACACAGAAACTGCTTATTGTGTAATCATCTTAACTTGGTTCAAACTAATTATATATATACAGAAAATAATTGGTTTAGTTACTGTTTGATAATTTGACATTAATTCATCATTTATGTTTCCTCATGTAGGAGGTAAAACACAAATTATAGATTTTATAGTCTAATTGTTGTTTTTATTATTTTATTCTACCGTCTTTGTTAAATCTGTTTGTTGATGTTGTTCTGTGTTTGAGGAGGATGGAGGGAGAGAAGGAGACGGCCGAGGAGGAGGAGGAGGAGGAGGAGGAGGAGGAGGAAGAGCTTCATCATCACCATCACATTGCAGCGGCTGTGGCATCCTCTGTGGACTGCCAAGGCCTTCCCATCATGCACTGGGAGGACCTGAGCCAGCGGATAGCTGAGCTGGAGAAACAGGAGCAGGAGAGGAGGGAAAGGTCAAAGGTCAGCCATGAAGACGGGAGTGTTGGCATCTCTGTTTGGTTCTGTTGCCCGAGCAGGTGGTGATATTTCTCAAAAGACTACGTTTCCCATGAGGCTCAGTGTCCTCTGCAGCTTAGTTTACTCGTTTAAAACGATAATCATTTATTAGTTTATCACAAGTTCAAGCTAGAAGGTGATGATATGTAAATGTTGTTTTTTAACTTGTTTATGCTGAAAAGAAACAAAATGCTTAGAGTTGCATTGTGGGAAATGTAGTATCCATTGTGTTTTGGAGCTTGACCCATGTCTCTGATGACTTCATGGAAGTCAAATCACTGGAGATCTTTGAGTCTTACTCTTTGTTCTCATCTCTGTTAAACAGGTTAAACCAACGAGTAGTTCCAGAGAAACTATTTTCTTGCAAACATTGATTATTATCAACTACACAGTTATATTTACAGAGAATCATTGGATATGCTGGTTGGAGGAAGATCAAAAGTCATCCGAACATTGTAATAAAGCCAGTTTAAATGATCATTTACGTGATATTGTGATATTTGTGTCTCCCTGCAGAGGGTGGCGGGGGTGAGGACGGAGGAGAGTCAGGGGGGAGTGTGGAGAGACGTCTGGGAGGAAGAGGAGAGGGACTGTGGGAGGTGTCGAGTCACCGTTGTCTCTTCACGGTAATGCAGTTTTATTTAATATATATAATTATTAAAAATAGTTTATAACCACAGTTTATAATCATAGTTTATAACCATAGTTAATAACTATAGTTCATAATCATAGTTTATAACCATAGTTTATAACCATTTATAACCATAGTTTATAATTATCATAGTTTTTATAGTTAATAATCATAGTTTATAACATAGTTTATAATCATAGTTTATAATCATAGTTTATAACCATAGTTTATAACCATAGTTTATAACCATAGTTTAATATTGTAGTTTATAACCATAGTTTATAATCATAGTTTATAATCATAGTTTATAACCATAGTTTTATATTGTAGTTTATAACCATAGTTTATAACCATAGTTTTATATTGTAGTTTATAACCATAGTTTATAACCATAGTTTAATATTGTAGTTTATAAGGATGTTTATTATCCGTTTACAGACTTCACAACCACAGAAACCTTCAGCTGTGCTTCATCAACAACAGTGACAGTGAAGACGAGGAGGAAGGAAGCAACCAGAAGGTCTGTTCACTGACTACTGCTGAATACCAGGAACAATCTGGATAATGATATTTTATTGTATAATATCTTTTATTTATTATCTTAATCAGTTTACTCTGTACTTGAGCTGCTGCAACACCCGAATTTCCCCCATGGGGATCAATAAAGGAATATCTATCTATGTTTATAATGTTAACAATTAAGAACATCAGGTGTTCACGATGCTTTTGAATCACCATGAATGAAGCTTCCTAAAAATCTTCTCCACTTGTAGTTCTAGTTCCTCCAACTACGTCACTGTCACGTCAAATTATGGCGCCGGATGGAGGAAGAACAACAGATTATGCAGCTGTGAACTCAGCTTTCTGGGTCACACTGTTAGCTCTGTCAGCACCGTTAGCTGTCAGCACCGTTAGCTCTGTCAGCACTGTTAGCTCTGTCAGCACTGTTAGCTCTGTCAGCACCGTTAGCTGTCAGCACTGTTAGCTGTCGGCACCGTTAGCTGTCAGCACTGTTAGCTCTGTCAGCACCGTTAGCTCTGTCAGCACCGTTAGCTGTCAGCACCGTTAGCTCTGTCAGCACCGTTAGCTGTCGGCACTGTTAGCTCTGTCAGCACTGTTAGCTCTGTCAGCACTGTTAGCTCTGTCAGCACCGTTAGCTCTGTCAGCACCGTTAGCTGTCGGCACTGTTAGCTCTGTCAGCACTGTTAGCTCTGTCAGCACCGTTAGCTCTGTCAGCACTGTTAGCTGTCAGCACTGTTAGCTCTGTCAGCACCGTTAGCTCTGTCAGCACTGTTAGCTGTCAGCACTGTTAGCTGTCAGCACTGTTAGCTCTGTCAGCACTGTTAGCTCTGTCAGCACCGTTAGCTCTGTCAGCACTGTTAGCTCTGTCAGCACCGTTAGCTGTCAGCACTGTTAGCTCTGTCAGCACCATTAGCACTGTTAGCTCTGTCAGCACTGTTAGCTCTGTCAGCACTGTTAGCTGTCAGCACTGTTAGCTCTGTCAGCACTGTTAGCTGTCAGCACCGTTAGCTCTGTCAGCACTGTTAGCTCTGTCAGCACTGTTAGCTGTCAGCACTGTTAGCTCTGTCAGCAATGTTCGCGACGTTAGCACCGTTAGCTTCTAGCTGCCTTCTGAAACATCACCATGTTGAGAGCCGTGTGGAGGCAATCCCTCAATCATAGATATGATCTGAATTCGCAATGAAGCACTTTAAGTCCACTGACTTCATATATATCTTAACAGGTTTCCATGGGAACAGGGCGTAATGGTTGCCATGCCGCCGGGCTGAAACAGGAAGTGGCCAGCGCTCTGAGGACGCTGAGGGACAAACTGCTGGCTGAGCAGAAGGAGAAGGGGGTAAAAAAATGTTTTATTAACTAACAAACAGCAAACTTGTTGGAAGAATGTGGAGACTTAGAGCAGCTGTGTGTGTGTGTGTGTGTGTGTGTGTGTGTGTGTGTGTGTGTGTGTGTGTGTGTGTGTGTGTGTGTGTGTGTGTGTGTTTGTGTGTTTGTGTGTTGCAGTGTTTGGCCGTCAGCAGCTGTGTTGCAGAGCGGAAACATCTGGAGCGTTGGGAGCTGCAGGAGCGTTCAGTGCAACAGCTCAGCAGCTTGGGAGCATCACTTCAACAGGACGTACACGGTACACACACACACACACACACACACACACACACACACACACACACACACACACACACACAACACACACACACACACACACACACACACACACACACACACACAGCCAAAGTTGTCATAAACACAATCAAACCTCCTGCACCATCGACCGACCAGTTGTTTATGTTTTGACCACCAGTTTAAATCTGAACACTAAAATACCCATGAGCCTCAGCTGCTGTTGAGAAGAAGCCAGACAGAGATTTGACACAGAACGCCAGGAACGTCAAACATTTAAAGTGATGTAAACAAGATAAGAAAGAAACACAGGACAAAATAAAAACAAACTCAAAGTACCAGTGAAAAGGAAGTTAAAGCTTCGTAGGATTACAAGAAGGATTCAGATCAAACCCGTCGCATCTGACCATAGAATGTCTTTGTTATGAACAATAACGTTGTGACTGTATTTATGCCTATAAGCTTAGCTCCGATCGATCCAAACTCCATTCAGAAAACACACATTTTTAAAGTTTTCTGCTTGTGGTCGTGCGGACAGACCTGACAAATCATGAATTCAGAGTTTTCACAAATCTGCATCATTATCTAGTTATTTCGGCAACCTTTTTATTGATTTATTGCAAATAAATCAAAGCTAAATCTGTTTATTTTGGGCTCCTTCCGCTGTAGTAAACCTGCTGTTGGTGTCTTGCTAGATACACTGAATGCTCTGGACGATGTAATGAACCCAGACAAGACGCCGTTTGGTTTTCTGACATATCAGGGACTTCATCAAAATGTATAAAGCAGCAGTAGTTCTTATTTCAGCCATGATTGATGAAACATTATTGGTGTGAACATGGAGGTAAGCCCCTCCTCCTCTCAGGGGCGTCCAACATGAGTGAAACCAATAAACAGTAAAAGGTCTTGTGGTCAAACTCTCCGTAGTAACATTCGCAGAATAAAACAGCAGACCTCAGTTTCGACTTCTTGTCCTGCTGCTCTTCTTCCAGCTCTGAGCTCCGAGCTGGTGGCCCACCTGGTGGTTCGAGACCAGCTGAGGACCAAGCAGGACGCCATGCTGCTGGATGTCCAGGACCTGACCTAACGACCAGGACCACGGACCAGAACCCCTCCATCATCAACGTGGACATTTGGCCGCTCTGGGACCAGGTGGGGCTGCTCGTCCACGTCAGCCCCCCGGAGCCATTTAACCCCAAACTAAACGTTAGCTGAGATGCTAATTTAGCAAAACTGACAAACCATCATCGTTCGGGGCGACAAAGAGGGAGATTCGACTGGAGGGGTTCTGGTTAAAGGAAGTTGAGTTACCTGAAAACTCCAAAAGGTCGAGCAGCTTTGCTCTGACTTAAAGAGACTCCAGAGGAAATATGTGTGAGGAGAAAAAGAAACCTAGAAAGTCAGAGTTTTAAATCAACAAAGGAACAAAGATTTCTGTTAGATTGTTTGGAGGCAAAATCTCCAATCAGCTTCTGACTAATGAAGAGATGTTAAACTAGTAAACATCAAAAAGAAAGACTTGGACCATACTATCCATGTCTTTATGACTAATGGGGACAACAGTCAGCTTAAACAGTTTGTTGTTGCGGCTGACAGGCCTAAATTGTTTATTTATAAGCGTCTGACAACTTCATGGAAATCGGCTAAAAATCCAGCCATGACGTTGAAAATCTTTTAGAAAACACTAATCTACGCTTTCTGTACTCCAACACAACAAACCTCTCTCCTTTCTCTTAACTCTCAATCACGTTTCCACCGCTCTCTTCTGGCAACAAGTCCCATGACACAATAACTAACAGGAAGTGGTCCTTCCTTAAGAGGTTTTCTGGGCATGTCCAACTGGGAGGAAACCCCAGAGGTAGACCAGAACACACTGGATGGATTATATATCTCATCTGGTTTTTGAAAAACTCAAAATCCCAGAGGAAGATCTGGAAAGCCTTTAGAAATCCTTCTGAGACCACGACCCGGATAAGAGTCCAAAATTTCAACTGAACCCAAATAAAAGTACGACTGACATCATCAGAGAACATGTTGGGGTGACGTAATTTAAAATCACTTAAAAAAAACAATCAATGAACAACAATCTAGTTTTTAGAAGAAGGTGGTTTGGTCAAATTCTCTCAATCAGCGTTCACGGCGACATCATGAACGTTTTCAATCAAATCTGATTACAACCCACCCACACAGTCCTGATGAAGCAGATTAGCGTGTCTGCAGCGACCACTGATGTGTTGAGTGATTGAATGAATTCACAACGTGTTAATCCCCCGTCTAGACACCAACGAGCTGTGAGGGATCGTAAAACCGACATCATTCAAACTCAAAAACAAGAGTGCAAAGTTGTCATATAAGACACTTCATACAATCTGACCAAAAACAAAATTAAAACCAAGCTGTTTGCCCGCGTACAAGCGACTGAGGTGCGCCGATGTACTCAGCAGTTGTGTACTGTCCTGTTAGCTGTTAGCCAAACACATCGTCCAAAACCGTAAAAATGCGGCACAGAGTAGTGGCCGAGAAGTAATCAGCAGTGTGTGTACTGGTAAACCCGTTAGCTGTTAGCCAAATACACCATCCAAAACAGTTAAAATGAGGCACAGAGTAGTGGCCGAGAGGTACTCAGCAGAGTGTGTACTGGTAATCCCGTTAGCTGTTAGCCAAACTCACCGTCCAAAACACTAAAAGTGAGCAAACAGCTAGCGGTTGGTGGTCAGCGCTGCACTCAGCTGCGTTATCACTGGTGGCCCGTGGGGGCGTTAAGAGTAGTGAGGGAGGACTCAGCAGGCAGTCCATGGCAGTATAAAACATGTAAAAAAAGGAGAATGATAAATTAGCCGTGGACAGACTCAGAGATGCACATTCATTCCCTCATTCACTCACAGCTCACATGATCCTCCTGGTGAAGATAATAGAGAACTTTGATGCTTATCTAGTCATACAAATATTTAACGCAATAGAAGAATAGATTTATACGTCAAACCAGGTTTTCAAGAAAAAACAAACGCTGGTGAAGAAAAAATTATTCTTTTAACAAAAAAAGAAAACTTAATTCTTGTCGTAACAAGTTTATGATAAAAAGCGTGTTCTTGTACGTAGAGTTTGTACGTTTGAGTCTCAGAAGAGATTGGTGTGATTTCTCTCAGGAAGGACGACCGGCAGCAGATTCAACAATCAAACACATTTTTATAGAGTTCATATTCACAATCCATCCAGGTGTAACTTGTTTTTATTCAATCCAGACTAGAAAAATACAGATTGTGTTATCGAGACAAAAGAAGGATTTGGCTTCTGGGATGTAAATCCAGACGTTTATATGCAAATGACGGATTCTAATTTATCTTATTTAAGATTTATTGTGGGTTTTTTACTTTTTAAAAGGGAACATTACAGTCAAACAGCTGGTGAAGCAAATGAAGATCAACCTAATTCATATTTTGGTTTCCGTATTTTATATTTTAGAAATTTTTGAAGCAAATGAGAGATAGACATTTATTTTTTATTTTGATATATGGTTTCATTACTCAGACGTCTGTGCCTTTAACAAATGCTAAATACTTCAGGTACAGCCAGATCACATTATGTTTACTCAGAAAGGAAAGGGAATAATCCACTTAATATAGCCGAGTACATGTGTTGATGCTTGTGAAATATTGCTGCCTTGATTTTTATTATTTTAATGTTTATGTCACCACTTAAATATAAACTTTTTTAAGGATGTGAAGTTTTGTTCTGACTGCAGTAATTTACACACCGATGATATCAAGATTTATATCTCTTACATCGTTGTGTGATAAAGAGCTGAATGTCTCATGGAAGGAAATTAACTTTTTTTATTCACGTTTATATTTAATGTCACACTGAAATTATGTTTAAAGAGTGTTTAAGTAACGAAGTGATGGAGAATTCAAAAGACAGTAAGAATAGTATTTCATGGTCCTGACAAAGTGAACATTGTATTTTTATTTCAATGCGAGTATTTAGAGATGTATTTTCAAATGTAAATAAAATGAATTACAAATATATTTTGTAAATGTAAAACATTAATTGTGAAATATATTTTGATGGTATGTAAAACTTGTATTTTGGTGTTTTCTTTATTATATTTATTTTTTTATATATATTGTGTAGCACTTTTCAAAACTAACATTATGAAGTGTTTCACAAGGCAATAAAAATGAAGCAAAAGTAAAAAGAATCAATTATAAATCAATAAAAAATATAATAGTAAAATATTAAATGGTACAACAAGATGGTGAAAACAAATATGTAAACACCTAAATTAATATAAATGAAAAATACACGATTGATTAAATACCGATTCAACATGTAAACGAAGACATTGTTTTGGCTTTAATAAAGACAGACAAACTACATCACACATTAATTCAGTTCATTTTTATTTAAGGACAGCAGTATTTATAAAAAGAAATATGATTTTAGCTCCACTGAAACCATTTAGTGAAAAGCTGAAACTGACTGGTCAAACCTAGCATTACGCTAGTAGCATAACGTTGGCTCATGCACTTTCCTTGACAACAAAGTATGTTAACTTTCTTTCTTTAAAACTGCCAGAGTTCCCTAGATATATTTATTTATATATTTTATATAACATTTACATTCACACCTTTGGTTTCTCTACTTTTGTAAATAACAGTCGTGATTATTATTTTTTTATTCATCTATTCAGCTTTGTTTTTCCTCGGGCCGAGCTGTTATTTCTATTTCTGCGTTGGGTAAATTGAGAGAGATTTAGAGTCAAATTCCTTTGATCTACTCGCATACTTTGGCCAATAAATCAGATTCTAAAGTTGTTTTTATAATCTTTACTCTGTTTGGTAAAGAAGACACGGTGCTGAGAGAAGTCTTCTTGAAGTCTTTATTATTTGAATTATTAAGTTATTATTTTATGGGTTGGCTTGTTTTTATTAGCATCCAAAATTCACAAAAATCAAAATTTGCGGGAAAAAATATGCATCTCAAAATACAAAAGATTGTGCTTCAGTTCATGGGACTACATTTTTAAATGAATGTGTAATTTATTCATCAAAGATCAATTCATACGTCACATAAAGAGGATTTTTTTTTCAGCAGGTATTTGATGTTTAATTAAATGTCAGAGTGATTCGATGTCCTCGCCGTATTTATTCATTCCTCCGCTGCTGACGATTGTGTTTCACAGATGAATCAAACACAGGTGACTGAGGAGTGAATCAGAGGTGATGAGGAGGAGGAGGAGGAGGAGGAGGAGGAGCTGATGTGTCTCTGGATTCACTCTGCTCTCTAATTAAAGCTTCAGATAACAAGACCAGACGACAGAAGCTTCTCGGTGAGCGATTTACTACGTTTCATCTCAAATAGCCAGATTTTAAATCCCACAGACGTTATTGATTAAATGTCTGGACATTTCAGAATATTGATTAAATAAATAATACAATAATTTGGTTAATCCTAATCTCTCTCTGTTGGGTTTTAAATGTGTAAAGCTAATCGGCATATATTAATAATCGGGATGCACAAACAATATAGAAAATCATACAGAGTGAGAAACAAATCCGTGTGCAATAATCCTGTATATTCTATATTATATATTAAACACATTCAACCTAACTCATGTACATAAAGTGTCCTGTGAGAATCTTTCCATATTAATTCGAGCATCCTTTCACTTTTATCTCAATTTCATTGTCTTTGTTGTTGTGTTTTATGTTCATATATATACTTTGCATATATATTTATATGTTTACATAATAGTTTAATGTTTATGCTGACCTTTGTTCTCCTTGTTCTTTGTTTATTTGTCTGTTTCTGTGTTTGTACGTGGAGAAAAACAAAAAAAATTGAGTCAAATTCCATGTATGTGTACGCATACATGGACAATAAAGCCGATTCTGAAATACAAAAGAAAACAGATAAAAATAAAAAGGTTGATTTGATGAATATTTATCAGCTGTGAAATCTAAAAGTCTAAAAAAAAGATCTTAAAGCAAACTCTGAATGTTTAATTAAAAAATCCTCGGATGCCAAAAAGAGCCAATGTGTCCCATTAAAAACCTCCTCCTCCTCCTCCTCCTCCTCCTCCTCCTCCTCCTCCTCTGCAGTCCTGTATTGGGTTTCATTCCTGCAGTTCTGACTGAATGAACGCTGATCAATTATTTACAGAGAAGCTGAAGGTCAGAGGAGAACAAACCCAGAGAGAGCCATCGTACCACGAGACGGAGGACGACACGGAGGAGACGATAAGGAGGACGAGGAGACGAGGAGACGATACGGAGGACGAGGAGGAAGGTCCGATCTGAATGTATGCAGTACTGGAACCTGATGGGGGGGGTTGGTTTTAATCCAGATCTTAACAGTTCTAATGGTTCAGACTGGTTTAAATGGACAGATTAAAATGTTGTTTGTGTTTTTCTAAGAAGTGAAAAATGAACTGACTTTTGAGTTTGAGTCATTTTTAAAGCAGAAATGCAGATTTTTATTTTACTGGTTTCCAATGAAACATTGTTCTGTTTGTAAACTGGATGTCTGTAGGTTTTGGACAAAACAAGGGAAACTTTGGGAATTTTGGTTTGTGACAGTTCCATCACTTTTTTTCCAACTGTTTCCAACTGTTTCCAACTGTTTCCAACTGTTTCAGACTGTTTCAGACTGTTTCAAACTGTTTCAGACTGTGACTGTAATCCCAGAGGAAATGTGTTTCCCTGGAACAGAAGTAGAGAATGCAGTTAATTGTTTGAGAACGTAACTTTTTATGAGACAGGGCTACGTAGACGCAATGTTTTTTTGTAAACAACCAACACTTGTTTTACAGAAGAGATTTGAGTGTATTTTTTATTTCACTGGGACTTTGACCTCTGAACAAACGCCTCAACAGCCGACGGAGGCTTCATGAACGGAGAGAGGTTTCCGGAAGGCCTCGTTAATGATTGAGCGGCTAATTGAGCGAAACATAGTCTTCATCAGCAATTACGCCGGCGGTACATAGTGAACGAGGTTTTCCAAACTAATGACGGTGTGTTTCCTCCCCCCCCCGCCCTCTTTGTTACAGAAACTCCTGCTAAACACCAGAGTCATGGGTCAGTCGACGGCGAGGACGGACTGAGATTAGACGGATCAGTCGGAGGAGGAAGGACGGATGAAGGACGCTTGGTGGGTCGGTGACGGAGCTGAGATGACGCCAGAGGAACCTGAACCCATCCGGCCTCCACAGGAATAACCTCCAGAGGGTCATCATGGGATTGAGCCAAATCTCCACTCCGGACGTCGGTTTGTTGGCATCGGTGGCGTCGGCGTCGAGCAGCCATCCTAACACCTCCGTCACCTCGTCCCTCCCTCCGTCGTCCTGCAGCATCGACGAATCCTACAAGTACGTCTTCCTGCCCGTCTGCTACTCGCTGACCTTCCTCTTCAGCCTCACCCTCAACTCGGTGGTGCTGCTGCGCTCCTGCTGCTTCCACGGCGGCGGCGTGCGGCGCTGGAACACCTCGCTGATCTACATGGTGAACCTGGCCACCACCGACCTGATGTACGGCCTGTCGCTGCCCTTCCTGGTGGCGAGCTACGTGCTGAGGGACCGCTGGGTGTTCGGGGACTTCATGTGCCGCCTCGTCCGCTTCCTCTTCTACTTCAACCTCTACTGCTCCATCTTCTTCCTCACCTGCATCTCCGTGCACAGGTAGGTCGCCACGGCAACACGCCATAACCCCAACGGGACGTTTCCTCTGATTCTTCTGATACCACATCCTCACACCGAATGCGTCAAATAATGCAAGCGTCACTTTTTAGCGTCTCAGTGACGGCGTGTCCAAAAACGTTACCGCCCCCTTCTGGTGATCACCATATATCACCTTATTTCAAAGATAAGATATATAATAACAATAACAATTTAAAAGATCATTCAAATTTCAATCAGTGAACTTCATCTTTCGTCTTGCAAAAAGTGTGTCACCAACTTGGCCGTTAGCTTGGCTAGCTAGCTAGCTAACAAACTTAGCTACGTTACAAATATAACGTTTTCTTACCGGATGTGTTTTATCAGCTGGGAAGAGAAAGAAGGAGTGAGACCTCGCCTTCATGATTACATGTTTTTAAAGTTTTATCCTTTAACAGTTTTATGACAAAATGAGACTTTCTAGACGTGCAAGATTATCTTTTAATCTGACTAACAATTCTTGGAGCTAGAAATAATGAAAAAACAATCCCTCAATTTAGAGTCTATTTATGTCCTCTAGGGTTTAGACTCTTTAAAACCAGAACAGTGTGATTATTGTAGTTGATTCTGACTCACCTCTGGCCGTCCGTCCTCAGGTACCTGGGGATCTGCCACCCGATGAGGACCATCACTCTGGAGAGCAAGCGGGTGGTGAAGGGCACCTGTGCGATGGTGTGGGTGGTGGTCTTCATCCTCACCTGCCCCATCTTCCGGTTCGCCCAGACGGGATACGTCTGGCGGGGGGGCAGCGGGGTCGCCTGGCCCGAAGGACTGAGGGAAGACTGGAACGGTTCGGGATCTCTGCCGGACGACGCATACACGAACTGCTGGGACGACGCCATCGACAAGGAGTTCGCTGATTACGTCCCGTATGGCATCGTCCTCCACCTGCTGGGCTTCTTCGTGCCCTTCGTCATCATCGCCTGGTGCTACTCTCAGGTGGTCAGGACGATATTCCAGACGATGCGCTCCCCTCCCAGTTCTATGGAGGGCGGCGAGGACGGACCGGTGGGGGACGGGGCGGCGGAGGGAGTCCGAAACCGGGAGAGAACCTCGGTCTCCATCTCCGGGTCGCAGTACTCGCACTACATCCGCGGCGGCGTAAATCCATCAAGACCATTCTGACCATCACGCTGCTGTTCGCGCTCTGCTTCCTGCCCTTCCACGTGACCCGAACGCTGTTCCTGCTCCTGCGGCGGGGGCAGCTCGGCGGCTGCAAAGTCATGAAGACCGTCTCCATCTGCTACAAGGTCACGAGGCCGCTGGCGTCCTGCAACGCCTGGCTCAACGCCCTGCTCTACTTCCTGACGGGGGACAAGGGCGCCCCCTGCTGCTGGCAGGCGGAGCACGGCGTCCGGCGGGACCAGCGGGGCGGCTCCCTCTGGTGGCCGCTGAAGATCCTGAAGAAGGACGGCGTGGGGGAGGACGACCAGGAGGCGGCGGAGAAGGTGGAGAGGGTGGTGCACATGGAGAACGAGTCCAAGTCCTCGAGGGTCGTCCTCTAGAAGGTTTCTGGTCTCTTGATATTTGACTGATTTGTTTTTTGTTTTTTGTGCACCAGGAAAGAATCAAGCAGCTAAACAGGAAGTTTGTAATCGATACCCGGCTGTCGATCCGTCCAATTTAGAGCGAATTTAAAACTAATTTCCAGAAAATCTTCAAAATAAAAGTCTTGTTTCGAACTGCTGTTGTGTGAATATTAGAATAATAAATACAAACAGATGGTCGGTGCCATTTAACCACCACAGAAGAAGAAGAAGAAGAAGAAGAAGAAGAAGAAGAAGGGATTAAAGGAGCTTCAGTGAAACCAGTTGAGTTAGTTTGATGTATTAAGTGAGGACCGTAACAGTCTCCTCATCGCTCACGTCTCATAACTTAAAAAACAAACTTTTTTGTGATATTTAATTATATTTTTTTCAAATATACGGCATTTCCAGGATTTTTTTTGATGTAAACAAACTTAATGGAACCACAACAATACCAACAAGCAGAAGTACTTCTCAATAACAATGTTTAAAAAATTGCACCCAATTTCTTTTCCAATGTGATCGGACTCTTGATTTCCAGACTTGTTTTTTCCGTCGGTACCAAGAAAGTATTTCATACCAAAAAACATCGAGTCTAAAAGTACAGTACAGCAGGATGTCCTGAATGAGAAATATGTGGAGCCTGAAAAATAATCACTAAATACCGCAAATAAAGTATTGTTTTGTTCAATTAATTTAGTATTTTGTTCTATTGAATTCAGACCTCATGTCCTCAAGAATTTTTACAATTTTTCTATCGATTCTTTTAATTATATTCATTATTTTTTACCTTTTTTTGACAGAAAACAGTGTAGAAATGTTATAGAGGTGTGGCATGAACTCTGAACGTTTTGGTTATGTGGTTTCAATTTAACTGCTATGTTACCAAAGCCATTTTAAATCATATTCTTAATCTTTTAAAGAGAATAAAATATCAAAAACAAAAGGCTGAAGGGGGCGTCTTCAAATGTTTTTGTCCGACCAGCACTGCAAAATCCAAAGATGTTCATTTCACTGAGAAATAAAACTGATAAAAGCAGAAAACATCACATTTTAGAAGAATGTTTGGTATTCAAAGTGGATAAATGACTTAAATTATTATCAATTATTTGATTAATCTTTTCTCCAGAATAAAGAAATAATTATTTTAAGTTACTTAAATTTTAACTTCGCCTAATATGCTCTGTAGTAATCAAATCAAAAGTTGTACTTCTGTCCCCCTGGGAGGCTTAAAGGAGAATGTTAAGATGCATCTTCTCCTGCCGTCAGAGAACTGACCTTTGACCTCGTGAAGTTAGACCCGACACTCTTCTGTCGAGTTAAGCAGTCGCTGACTTTGCTCTATTTTTTGTTCTCACATATTAGAGTCACTCTTTAAATGTCACGTTAAACACTGAACGGCAGCCATGTTTCTGTCTGAATGTATTTCCTCATGTGATGTTGTTGTTGTTGTTGTTGTTGTTCTCAGGTCAGTCTGTGATGTTTCTGTTTTGGTGTATTTTGACGTTTGGTGGTGAAATATCTGGATTAAAGTGTGTAGACGTCAGCTGTCTGTGTCCCGACCTCGTTCATCGTTAACGCACCGATCCGCTCGCTCACACAATCATTAATCACACATGTTGAACTACAACATTCCTATGTAACACACACACACAGTATTTCTAATGTCTTCTGCAGACGATACTTTTGCTGTTTGACATTTAATGAATGTATTAATATCACTATTCAGTTAGATTTAATGCTAAAATATGTAGAAAAATGTAATGTATAGAAACTAAACATTGCTAACAGTTTGCAGTCATGTTAGCATTTAGCTCTGTGAGTCTGAAGCTAAATGCTAACATCAGCAGGCTAATACGCTCAGAATGACAATGCTAACGATGTTTAGCAGGCATGTTTAACGTCTTAGCTTAGCATGTTAGGATGCTAACATGTGGCTGTTTAGCAGGAATAATGTTCACCATCCTAGCTTAGTCTGTTAGCCTTGCTAACTAGCTAGCTAATGTTGAGTGGAAAACAAGAGAGACTTCTACACCAGATTCAACTTAAAACAAATTGGTATTTATTGTAGGATAACAGGAGTATATCGCCCAGCAGTTATACGTGCACGGGCCTAGCAGTACTGAGAAGTTCAGCAACTAAAAGGCGCTTATACAGAGTGCGCATCATGTTATATAGGTTTTGTGAGTTGAATATGATAGGTCCAAAAATGAGAGAGGCGGCTCTTGGTTTAGACTTTTAGACTTTCTGAGGGCCTTGGTCAGTTTGTCGTAAAAAGAGCCTTTGTTATCTGTGGTCAGTTGGTCGTAAAAGCATATTCCTTCTTTAAGTGTCTCTGTTCTTTTCCATCGTACGGCCAGGCACTAGAATGCCCTGTCCGGAGTGTTTGACCTTCTAAGAGAACTTATAATCATTTACCGCAATGTGCACAGTGTGGTGTGATGTGAAAGCATAGACAAAATATACTGTGTTTGAGATTTGTATGTGTGCATTTATACATATGAATGTAATATTTTACATGACACTAACTTAGCTGTGTTTCAAATGTAACGTTATCTTAACTGATGTGTTTTATGCAGCGGCTCGTTACGAGTGAAGAGAAAGAACGAGTGAGACTTGTTGATGCATCGTCTTTATTATTACGTATTTTCAGTCATACTTTTTACTACAAAATGAGACTTTCTTGAAGTTTAAATAATTATTAATCACACAAACAACGTTCTTTCTCTTTCAGGCTGATAAAAAAGTTAGTGGATAACAAACACATTAGTCAAGGTAACGTTACATTTGGAACAAAGCTAAGTTAGTTAGCTAGCTAACAAATTAAGCTAGCAGGACAAACTTTGACTTTCTAACTGGGCTAAATTATATATTTAATTCATAAACATCGCATGTGTAATTCATGGCACATTTCAAAGAGAATCAAATAATACATTTTCTTTTTTCACTACCGTTTATCATTTTTCTAAAATAAGTTCCCATGGTGGTGAACCAGAGGGGGCGGGGCTTAGCCTCTCTATAAAACGAGGATTGAAGTGAATCAAGCCGGAGTTTAGTTTTTAAAAACACATTTATTATCAGCTTTCCTTATGAAGCTGATATTTATTAAACGTATAACTACAGTACAAAAACAGCTGTTTACATGATTTGCTGTTAAACCTTTTCATCATCGCTTCCCCATCGATCAGTTGATCTGCTCCCATCGGTCGTCTCCGATCAGCCTGTAGTTGCGTCTCCTGTAGTTTTGGGAGTGAACACTTCGCTGTCTCCACACCTCCTCGTACAGGCTGCGTACAACAGGTGGCAACGGCGGGAAGCCTGCGGTGCGAGCGAGCGTCTGGCAGTACTCCCACTGCTCCTTCTGCATCACCAGCAGGTGGCGATGCTCCACTCCGCGCTCCACCTTCTCCTGCAGCGTCCGCCGGGCCTCCGCCTCCCTCACGGCCAGAGACGGTAACGAGACGGAGCCGTCCAACACGGCCAGAGCGAACTGAACCTGAGGACGGGAGACGGGTTCAACAACGAGATTACACCTGTGGAATATATCTACATATCTATAAGAATACATCTGTGGAATATATCTATATATCTATAAGAATACATCTGTGGAATATATCTATATATCTATAAGAATACATCTGTGGAATATATCTATATATCTATAAGAATACATCTGTGGAATATATCTATATATCTATAAGAATACATCTGTGGAATATATCTATATATCTATAAGAATACATCTGTGGAATATATCTATATGAATACATCTGTGGAATATATCTATATATAATATATATAATACAAACTCCATTCAGAAAACAAGCGTTTTAACAGTTGTTTGATGGTCTTCCTGCTGACAGACTTTATAAAGACTGAATTCAGACTTTTTACAAAACTGCATCAGTATGTAGTTTATTTCGGCTTCCTTTTTATCTGTTTATTGCGATTAAATCAAAGTAAAATCTCTTTATTTGGTTTTTATACAAACCACCGGGCTCACCTGGCAGTGGAAGTTGGGGAAGGGGCAGATGAGCTTGCACATGCCGATGAAGAAGAGCGAGGGGAAGGCCGGGGGCATCATGAAGCGGTAGAGGGGCGACAGCAGCTGGTCCTCGATCTGCAGACCCAGCTGAGGCCCGTCCAGGTACGGGAACCGGAAGTTGTACCCGGTGCATAACATCAGGACGTCAGCGGAGGACACGGAGCCGTCCTGGAACATTTAACAGAACAGTGAAGTAAAGTTCAGGTTCTGGAGAAGAAAGATTTCAGTGATTTTATAGTATTCAGAATTTAAAAGGGACTCTTTCTCCTGAGTCACATGTCCAGATAAATCAGTTTAACGAGGAGAATGACGATTCTCTATTTATATGAAAGATCTCTGATACTTTTATCATGTAGAAACTGTGTGGTATTAGTACTTTTACTGTAAAATAGTATTTGTACAGTAGGGTATTAGTATTTTTCGTGTAACAGAATATTTTTACAGTGTTGTATTCCTCCTTTTATTGTAACAGAGTATTTTTTACAGTGTGGTAATTGTACTTTTACTGTAACAGAATATTATTAGTGTGGTATTAATACTTTTATTGAAACAGAGTACATTTACAGTGTGGTATTTGTACTTTTATTGTAGCAGAGTATTTTTACAGTGCGGTATCAGTACTTTTACACTACAAGAGTATTTTTACATTGTAGTTTTGGTACTTTTTCTTTAACTTTGTGGTATTAGAAATGTAACATGGTATTTTACTATGTGGTATTAGCTCTTTTAAGAAGAACATCAACATAACACCTGGTTACAAAGTGTGGATGAGCTTCTGGATTTATTTTATATTTAGGAACAATAACATCAGACTCCAGATCAGCGTCAGAAGACTTCACTGACCTGGAATCGAAGGCGGCCGTCCTCCTCGACTGCCACCACCGGACTGGACTGTTGGACCCCGGCAGGTAGAGGACAGGTGAGACGAGGCTGGCCGTGACTCAGAGTCACCTGGAGAGATGGTGTGAGAAACGAATATCATCTTCATTAGGAGACGACGGTCAGTAGAAATATGTGATCAGGAGATCATTAATGTTTGTAGTCGCAGATAATACTCCTCATAATACCACATTGTGTACAACAAATACATTGAAATCAGTAGGATGAGAGCTAATGTTAGCTAGTTAACGTTAGCTAGTTAATGTAACCTAACTCACATTAACTAGTTAACATTAACTAGTTCATGTTAGCTAGTATATGTTAGCTAGTTCACATCAGCTAGTTCACGTTAGCTATTTCATGTTAACTAGTTAACGTTGGCTAGTTCATGTTAGCTAGTTAATGTAACCTAACTCACATTAGCTAGTTCACGTTAGCTATTTCATGTTAACTAGTTAACGTTAACTAGTTCACGTTAGCTGGTATATGTAAGCTAGTTCACTTCAGCTAGTTCATGATAGCTATTTTACGTCAGCTAGTAACACATTCCTGCTGATAAAGGAGCTAAAAGCTAACATTTGGAGGTACCATTCAGTTACACTATGGTGCGTTCAAGCTCCAAACAGTAATGATGGCTATTGGGTCAAGCATAGGGCAGGTGCCTGAACAAGCTTAATGTCAAGCCCTGATCTGTAACTAAAGCCTCCATGTGGAGTCTTTTATTAGGATCCATATTTAATGATTTTAAACGTGATGGTGTTTCTTTTGTTACCTGACAACCGACCGCGGCCAGTGCAATGGAGATGTCCAGTCCAGAAGCTTTGGCTCCCAGAACCACCACCGACTGACCCGAGAACGGCTCTGCCCACCTGTATGAGTGACTGTGGAGAACCTCTCCTATGTACAGAGAGAGGGGATAGCCTAGCTTAGCACAAAGACTGGAAACAGAGGGGAACTGTTAGCATGGAAAGAAAGATTGAGATAAGCCTAGTTTAGCATAAAGACTGGAAGCAGTGGGGAACTGTTAGCATAGCAATAAATTGTTAATAAACATGTAGAAACAGAATTTAATCTTTTTTAAACTTTATTTATCACTGTGATGTTTAACCACTAACGTAGTGTTAAAGCTCACAGTATCAGTAGATGTACCATGAACATTAATGGCTGTACCTTTAAAGCCTTCGATCCCCGGGATGTGAGGGATGTGAGGGTCAGAGTAGTGCCTTAAAGACAAACAAACATCAGAACATCCACACCAACACATTTAATCTGACAAATGCAGCGTTTTGGTGACATCAGGTGGCAGCAGGAGGTAATTAACATTAATTATTTTTTATTTAATTAAACAAAATGCAGAATGAATGAAATGATTGTTATTTATCGTAACGTGGACGTTTGTTACCCGGAGCAGACCAAGACCGAGTCGAAGGTTTCTGTATTTAGACAACCTGAAGGATCCGATGATGTCACTTCCCACGTTGTCCTCTCCTCCTCCTCCACTGTTGGCATGACAACGGGCCTCACCTTTTCCACCATCGTGTTGAACTGACAAACAGAAAAGCAAAGAGATTAACAAAGCGAATACTGTCAGTTTACCACAAACACAAAAGTACAATATGTACCTCTGAGATGTAGTACAGTAAAAAGTACAACATTTAAACCTGAGATGTAGTACAGTAAAAAGTACAACATGTACCTCTGAGGTGTAGTACAGTAAAAAGTACAACATTTAAACCTGAGATGTAGTGTAGAAGTAGACAACCTTAAGTCCAGTAAAGTACCTGAAGTACAGTACTAGTTGATGTACTTGGTAACTTTCCACTGCTGACTCAGGATCAGACGTTGAGTTAATGTTTCATAGTTTTGTTTGAATGATTTGCAGATTCTTCGTATTGTATTACTTTAGATTTCTGAGTATTTTTATGTTTCTGCTGATAATCAGATTTTTACGACTCTCTTAATAATACTCATGTATAGAAGTATAATTCATCTATTGACTGCTGGTTAATAAATGATTGGAGCGACTTCATCGTGTGAAGGAGTTCATCATTATCATCGCTGTAGTTCATCGTACCACCAGTATTGATCCAGGTGATTGATTAAAGAACGTCCTCCACCCGTTCACTGACTGGAGAAGCAGGTGAAAGGTGAAGCAGGACGACTCACCCTGATGTGCGGGCGGATGTCGTGGCTCTGGCAGTACTTCTCCAGGTACCTCTGGACCTCCTGATGGGGCAGGAAGCTGCCCAGCTGGGGGTCAAAGGGGAAGTCAGGGAACATCATCACCTCCTTGGGGAGGTTGGTCCTGTTGAGGAGACGAAGGGTTAAAACTGTGGACGAAGGAAACATCTGGAATACTTCAGTCTGAGCCAGAGGAAGGTTTAAACACCACAGTAGTACTAGGTCAGATACTTTACTGCTGAAAAACTACTAATGACAAGCAGTACAAATACTTTGATAATGTAAAAGAACTAATGACAGTAAAAACACACTGCTACAGTAGAAGTAAAAACACCACACTATAAAAATACTATGATGCAGTAGAAGTACAAAAACCACACTTTAAAAATACTTTGTTACAGTCAAAGTACTAAAACCAAACTGTAAAAATATAAGTTGCCAGATTAAAGGCAGGGTTGGTCATTTTCTTCATTAACATTCATGATATTTTTGTTTAAATTCTCTTTTCATCCCGACATCAATCAATAAATCAAGAAGAAACAGATCTGATATCTGTGACCTTGGAGGACTTTAACACGCGGTCCAATCACTTCATTCTGCCTGAACGTGATGAAAGTTGTTATCATGACAGCTGTTAACAGCAGCCATGTTGGTCGTTCACATTGATAATGATAATTCTAGAGATTGACTTGTTTTCTAGATGAATCGACCTTTGGAGCTGATCGGACAAACAACTTTACCTGGAAAAGAGCTGGAAACTCTTGGTCGGGTGATTTTACTACAGGGGACGCCAACCCTCCATTTAAAGAGCTAGAACCAGTACAAATAACCACTTTATCCAACATTACCAGTTCAACTAAACACTTTATCCAACATTAACCAGTTCAAATAACCACTTTATCCAACATTAACCAGTTCAAATAACCACTTTATCCAACATTACCAGTTCAACTAACCACTTTATCCAACATTACCAGTTCAACTAACCACTTTATCCAACATTAACCAGTTTAAATAACCACTTTATCCAACATTACCAGTTCAACTAACCACTTTATCCAACATTAACCAGTTCAAATAACCACTTTATCCAACATTAACCAGTTCAAATAACCAGTCCACTGAGGAGAAACCAGTTTAAATAACCACTTTAATGAACACTAACCAGTCAAAGTTACCATAAACAAATAATTGATATCATACATAAACCAGTTACACAAACCTTTCCTCTAAACTGACCAGTCAACCAGTCTACTACCTGCCTAAATGAACCAGTTCATTATAAATATTCCAGTTAACAAAACCAGTTTATTGATGACTAATTGGTGAAACCAACAAGACTGAACCAGTGAACCAGTACCACTAACCAGTCACCGACCTGTACCACCAACTAATACCACTAACCAGTACCACTAACCAGTTCCACCAACCAGTACCACCAACCAGCCCCATCAACCAGTACCACTAACCAGCCCCACCAACCAGCCCCACTAACCAGCCACACTAACCAGCCCCACTAACCAGTACCACTAACCAGCCCCACTAACCAGTTCCACCAACCAGCCCCACCAACTAATACCACCAACCAGCCCCATCAACCAGTACCACCAACCAGCCCCACTAACCAGTCACAGACCTGAGGTCTCGGTACATGCTGCTGTGGATCGGCCGTCCACGGTCGTCGGTCCCGACCCGCTCGTCGTAACACCAGGTCCCGCCCACTTTGTCGCTGAGCTCGAACACGACCGGGGAGGCGAAGCGGTTCAGACGGGACAGGATGTGTCTCGCGGCACAGAGACCCGCCGCCCGGCACCGATCACCGCCACGCGCTGCAGGATCATCTTCCTCCTGACGAAGAGGAACACTTTACAGGTTACTAACACAAAATATAATCAACTAATAAATATTATAGAATATTTAAACTCATTAAAATACATTAATAATTATAATACATTATATAATATATATTATTCTGCATAAGGAGTACTTTTAATTCTGATACTTCAAGTATATTTTGGTGATTTTACTTAAAGTTACTACGAGGAACTTTTATTTCTTGTTGGTTCTAGCGGTCCCTGTGGACAGAAGTGGTACTGCACCTGAGCACCAGAGCCCCTTTAAACCTCTCGTTTTACTGCAGCAGGGTCTGACAGTCTGACCCGCTCCGGTGGCTCGGATGACGAGCTTTAAGAATAACTTTATAGAAACAGACGATCTTCTCTCTGATGGTCTCGTTTACTGATGGAGGTCTATAGAGGATCAGGACTAAACTAGTTAAAATAGTTTTTTCTGTCTGTAAATATAATATTTCAGTTATTGTTGATTTTCTACTGTTTTTTATTGCTTATTTATAATACTTGTTTTTTTTATTTTCATTTTTTACTTTTATCTTGTCTTTCTTCTACTATGTCTCTTGTGTGCACTTTACTCTATGCTGCTGTAAGCCTGCAAATTTCCCCGCTGCGGGACTAAGAAAGGATTATCTTATCTTATCTTAAACTGAGACTGGTTCAGGACCAGGTAAAAGGTCCTCACAGTAACTTTCAGTAACATTTTGAATGCAGGATTTTCTTGTAGTATTTCTACACTGATCTGAATGTGGTTTGGTTCAGAATGACCAACTGTTCCAGTTCCAAGTTAAATATTGGAGGTATTTGGTCCAAAATATTGTTATTTCCTCCACATCGCTCAGCACTAAAGCAAATTAGGTCATTTTTTTGTCATTTACTCCAAAGCTTCATCAGCATTTTGACCAGAAATGAAAGTCCCTAAAGGTCTTTTCACCTTCACCTGCTCCAGTGCAACATATTGTAAAGCTTTCTTATATTTTATTTTATTGATGATAATATACAAATGTATTATTTTTGCCCTTAAATCGGAATTATTCTTTGTTTTTTCTTATGTTGAAAATAAATTACAGGGTAGAAGCTTCATGTGGTGTGGGTTATTAATGTGAATGTAAATAGATAAAATAAAATAAAATAGAATAAAATACAATTAAATACAATAAAAAAAATACAATTAAATACATTTTTAAAAAAATGAAATACAGTTTAATACAATAAAATTAAATAAAAAAAATTAAAATTAAATAAAAAAATAAAATAAATAAAATACAGTTTAATACAATAAAAATAAAAAATAAAAAAATTATATAAAAAAATTAATAATAAATTAAATTAAATTAAAAAGATAAAATACAGTTTAATACAATAAAATAAAATACAATTAAATAAAATAAAATAAAATTAAATGAAATAAAAAAAAAAAAAAATAATAATAATATAAAATCAAATTAAACTGAGCATGAAATGAAGGGTTTCAGGTGAACTTAACGCCAGACGGGTTCATGACTTACGTCGTCAGGACTCTGAGCTGCTGCAGGTTAAACTGTTGAGTTAATAAACATTTACACTCATTTAAAGCTCAACAAACAAGCAAACTGCACATGGCTGCAGCCCGGCGGCCCGTTGCATTCTGGGTAGTGAGCTGCACGTTTATGCACAATAATAATAATAATAATAATAATAATAATAATAATAATAATAATAATAATAATAATAATAATAATAATAATAATAATACGTGGAGCGTCACCGTGGTCTCCGTGGGTCCTGGTCCGTCCCGGTCCGTCCCGGTTTCCCGTCTGTCCGCCGCCGTCACCGAGGAAAGTTAAATACTGAGAGAATCGGTGTCCGACCATTTTGCGACGGGGGAAGATATTTACGGTGACACCGCTACGTCACGGTGACGTCAGTCCTTCAGAATAAAAGCGTCTAAAGTCAAACGAGTGAAAAATAAAGTTGCACAAAACCCTTTAGTCGGTCTGCACTTTATCCTAACACTAATACCGCATTTCTTATTTAATAATAATTTATATTATAATAATATAGTAATATACAATCTGTTCAATAAATAAAAACATACACATATGATGCAATAAATACTGAAATTAATTAATTAAAGGCTGAAATGTTACAATAATAAGTATATGCATAGTTAAGTATGAATATAAATACATAATGGTAATTAATCAGACCACTCTGGTAAAATTTGCCTAAAACGCCTATCCAAGTCATACCCAAAGTAAATTGAAAGCTGTTCTTGAACCATTTGGAGTACATGCTTGGTTTTGGTCTCTTTTGAAAGGTAACACTCTGAAGTTTCTTCCCCAACAGTCAGAATCACTCTAAGTGCTACTGGCATTGAGTAATAGAAGTTTGAACACACTGAAGTAGAAGGTTTTTATTTCCGCCTGATTATTTCTTTGCAAACAGATGCCTGCAGATGAGACTTATGAGCTGGAAAACACAATGGGACCACAGCATGAAGCCTTACCTAGTCCCAGTTCAAATTTGATAACAATACCACAGAAAATGAATATTTTACATGTTTTTCTAAGGGTATGTCTAGGCGTTCCCAGAAAAAGGCCATTTGGAGACTCCAAAGGAGCCTTGGTAACCATGGTCACTTACCTAGGCTAAAAAGTATAATAAATGTAAATAAATGTAAATAAACACCTTACATTTATTTCTGTAAATCTGTATTTATTCTGTGGAAATACTAGAAAAAAATATTCTTTATTTCATTTTATTTTGAAAGTGGTTTTAGATTTTGTCTTTGTGTTTAGCCATAAAATACTTACGTGAATATTTACACCAAATCAATGAATATTAAATGAAATATAAAAAGACTCAAATATCAAACATTTTATTAAAAACAAAGGCAAAGTAGTGGAATCAGTAAATAATAATGTATGTCTGAACAAGTGAACAATAAAACATGGCTTCACCTCTGGAATCATGTTTTGCTGCATTACTGGTGATAAAAACTCTGATTTCACAAAGTTTGTATCAACTGTAATGGAAGAGAAGTTACTGAATCAAAATGTATTTAATCTGCTGAGTTTGTATCAAATCTTATGAGCAGATCTGTATCTGAACTGTTGTTCAGGAGAAAACTGAACGCGCTGACATTAAACAGCTGAGCGTCACTTTAGAGTTCACTAACAAAATGATTCATTTTATTGATTCACAACAGGAAGATGAAACTAGCCGTTATTATTGACTCCGTTATGTAAGAATACACACACACGGTGCATCAGCTGATCAGTGTGGCTCTATGATATAATATAATATATTAATTTATAAAATATTATAATATATTATGATAAAACATATTATATTATCTTATAATATTACATCACAGTACATTATGAATTATATTATAATATATCATATTATTCTGATATATTATAATATATATATTATAACATATCATTATAATTTATATATAATATAATATATATTATATATTATAATTAATTATTTTATATTAAATTATATAATATTTTATATTGCAATGTAATATTAATAAATATAGATTACTATACAATAATAATATAGTATATATAATATATTTGTATATAATATATTTATATATATATTATATATAAATATATAATATAATATATTTATATATTATATATAAATATATTATATAATAATATAATATATTTATATATGTATATATATATGATATTATATAAAATATATAATAATATAATATATTTGTATATGATATTATATTATATAAAATATATAATAATATAATATATTTGTATATGATATTATATTATATACCACAGAGCGTTGAAGAGCTGATGTTCCCCGTTAAACGTCCCTCTCCGGTCACATCACAGGGATCTGAATGAAGAATGTTTATCTGTTCATGTAAAAGTGAAGAAAAAAGAACATTGTCTCTTTGGAACATCCACACAGATAGATATCTGTGGAGCTCCGCCCCCCACAGTACTCCAGCGACCCCATCACTTGGCGGCGGCGTTCCCGTGCGGCGGCGGCTGCTGCTGCGGCGGCTGCTGCTCGGCGAGCGCCTGCTGCAGACGGGTCCGTTTCCGGGAGTAATGCTGCCAGTGGAGCAGCTGCTGCTCGTCTATGAACTTAGTGCACTGAGCGTTCACCAGCTCCTTCCTGAAGTGCTCGTACTGCAGCAGCTCCAACATGTGCAGGCAGTGAGGATACCTGAGGAGGAGGAGGGGGGGGGAGGAGGAGGAGGAGGAGGAGGAGGAGGAGGAGGAGGAGGAGGAAGAAGAGGAGGAGGAGGAGGAGGAGGAGGGAGGAGGAAGAGGAGGAAGAAGAAGAAGAAGAAAGAACAAGAACAAGAAGAGGAGGAAGAGGGAGGAAGAAGATGACGAGGAGGAGGGTGGGAGGAAGAGGAGGAAGAAGAGGAGCAGGATGGGAAAGGAGAGCGAGAGGAGGAAAAGGAGGAGGAAGGAGAGGAAGAGGAGGAGGAGGGGGAAGAGGAGGAAGAAGGAGAGGGGGAGGAAGAGGAAGAGAAAGAAGAAGAGGAGGAAGAAGAAGAGGAAGAATATGACAAGGAGGGTGGGAAGAAGAGGAGGAAGAGGAGGAGGAGGGGGATGAGGGAGAGGAAGAAGAGGAGGAAGAGGAAGAAGATGACGAGGAGGAGGGTGGGAGGAAGAAGAGGAGGAGGGAGATGAAGAAGAAGAGGAGAAGTCAAAGTCTACATTGAGTAAACACTATTATATTATTAATATAGTGACTTTGTTGGGGACTATTTTCAGCGGCGGATGAATCTACATTTGGTGCTCTAGTGAGTGTTTGTGTGTTAAACTACAGAGTGATGATGATGATGATGATGATGATGATGATGATGATGATGATGATGATGATGGACAACAGTGAGACACACCGATGCGTTCAAAGACATCAGGACGCTTGTGCTTCGATGCGTTCACAGCTGGTCTGTGATTGGTCGACAACATCAAAGCGCTGCTGCGTGACTAATGAAGTCTCATCTCATCTCATCTTAGCTCATCTTATCGTATCTCATCTCATCTCGTCTCGTCTTATCTCATCTCATCTTATCTCATCTTATCTCGTCTTATCTCATCGTATCTCATCTCATCTTACTTCCTGTAAGTCGCTTTGGATAAAAGCGTCTCTAAAAAATGACTGTCTCATCTCATCTCTCATCTCATCTCATCTCATCTCATCTCGTCTCGTCTCACTGAGGCAGTGAAGCTGTCGTACTTGAGGAACTTGGCGTACTCGGGCTCCTTCCAGTACAGCAGGTACTTCAGGTAGTTGATGAAGGGTTTCTCCCTCAGGAATCCTCTCTGAGCCAGAACTGGACACACAGACAGGAAACAGGAAACAGGAAACAGACACAACGTTCAGATTTATGAAAATATAAACAATGAATACATAAAATACGTTCAAAAGAAAACGTTATATTTCAGCTGCTGCTCCTTCATGAAGGGCTCCAACAGGAGGAGCAGTGAGGACACCTGAGGGGAGGAGGAGGAGAGGAAGAGGAGGAGGAGGAGGAGGAGGGGAGGAGGAAGAGGGGGGAGGGAGGAGGGAGGAGGAGGAGGAGGAGGAAGAAAAGGAAGAAGAGGAAGAAGAAGAGGAGGAAGAAGAGGGAGGAGGACGAGGAGGAAGAGGGGAAAGAGGAAGTAGGAGGAGGAGGAAGAGGAGAAGGGGGATTGAGAGGAGGAAGAAGAGGGAGGAGGACGAGGAGGAAGAAGGGGAGAAAGAGGAAGTGGGGGGGAGGAGGAAGAAGGAGGAGGAGGAAGAGGAGAAGGAGGAAGAGAGGAGAAGAAGAAGAGGAGGAGAAGAGGAGGAGGAAGGAAGAGGAGGAAGTGGGGGAAGAGAAGAGAGGAAGAAGAGAGGAAGAGGAAGAAAGAGAAGAAGAGGAGGAGAAGAAGAGAAGAGGAAGAAGAGGAAGAAGAAGGAGGAAGAAGAAGAAGAGGAAGAAGAGGAGGAAGAAGAAGAGGAAGAAGAGGAAGAAGAGGAGGAAGAAGAAGAGGAAGAGGAGGAAGAAGGGAATAGCTGCTCTAACAGAAACAGCTTCACTCACAGTTGAGGTAGTTCGGGTTCGCCAGACACTGAATGAACTCCAGTTCAGACTGGAACCGGTTCCTGGTCTGCTCCTCTGGACCAGAAGACACAACGACACACATTAACACAGAACCACCAGAACCACCAGAACCACCAGAACCACCAGAACCACCAGAACCACTAGAACCACCAGAACCACTAGAACCACCAGAACCACCCAGAACCACCAGAACCACCCAGAACCCCCAGAACCACCAGAACCACCATCACGTGTTCAGCAGTCAGCTCCACATGTGTATGAATGAGCAGGTGATCCGTTAGCTCAAAGCTAACTGAGGAGCTAGCTTTGAGCTAACGTTAGCTCCTCGGCTAGCTGCTCTCTCGGCTGCTCACCTGTTTCCATGACGACGGCTGGAGGCAGACGCTGTCGTGAAGCAGCAGCCGGTCTCAGTCTCTGTGAGGATCTGACCCGCTGACCTGATGTGAGAACAGATGAACGTCTGCGCGGTGCTCTGTGTTGCTTCTCTGATCTGCCAAATCAAAACGGAGAAGCTGTGTTTGCCGGAAATCAGCACTGCTGCTTTACGACAATTTACGGCGGTTTACGGCAGCTGCTGTTCGCGCTGTGGCCGCTAGAGGGAGACATTTGACTACAACAGTTCTTAGATCAAACCGGTTGGCTTCACACAGGAATCACTAACTTTAATACAAATATGATACATAACACAATAAATCATTCATCACTCATTTATTAATGTAAAACAACAGTAGAAGAATCCTGCACTGCAGTAAAAGTACTAATGAAACACTGTCAAAAAAATACTCCACTACTAGTAAAAGTCTGTAAATATTATATTTCAGTTATTGTTGATTTTCTACTGTTTTTTATTGCTTATTTATAATACTTGTTTTTTTTATTTTCATTTTTTATTTTTATCTTTTATCTTTTATCTTTTCCCCGCTGCGGGACTAATAAAGGATTATCTTATCTTATCTTATCTTATCTTATCTTATCTTATCTTAAGTCCTGAATTCAAAATGTTACCAAAGTAAAAGTATATAAATGTAGTTAAAGCAGTTAAAGTTCTGTTTTTCACTGCAGCCATTATTAAAGAGTTAACGGTAGCTTAATATGTGAGTACAAATCTGTGGCTGTGCAGTATTTTGCAGTATTTCTGCTTTAATCACTCAATCAAAGGTTTGTTGTCACACGTTTCTTTTTTTATTAACACCAAATAAAACTGTTAGCAATACGATGGTACAAAACTCTGGAGGTTAAAGTATGTACAGATATCACATTCACTCACTCACACGTTACTCAATACAAACAAGTATGTTTAAATAGAAAAAAAATACAAAACATATAGTATATTTAATCTTACTTAATATAATTCCAGTTAAGATAAGAGCTGTTGCAGAAAGAGAAAAGGCATGTCCACTGATCTGGAGTCACTTTCCAAATAATATCTGTAAATAAAGTCCCCACCAAAGAACAAATAATGATTAACATCTTTTATTAGTTTTAGTAATCATAACTACCTCTTCAAGGTTTTATCTAAATGTTATGGAGAAGGTTTCTAGTTTTAAAGAGGAACTCAGATATTAGACTATATTGCTATACTTATACTATACTTCCACTCATTTATAATCATATTTTAATGATGTTTTATCCTCCCTGTTTTCTTTCGCTATTGATGTGAACTAATCCTCCATGTTTAATCAATTCAATATCATTTCTTCACAGCATTAATTCAATATTATGAACTGAATATCTTTGGTTTAATATACTGTAATCACAAATGTTTCAAATTAAAAGTCTTTCAGCAGCTCAAATGACATAGTTTAGAGCTTTTAATTTGAAACACCTGATTGACAGTAGCTTAATGTTCAGAGAAAAAGATGGAAAAGTAGAAATGACTCAAAATGCAAACATGTTGTAAAAGTCAATGTTTCTGCTAAAAACGGGTCTTTCAGTGGAGCTTTGACAACAAAACATCAGCAGCGAGAAGCTCCAAACGTCCTGATGAAGTTCCTGCCGGCTCCGAACCAGGACCAGAACTAGAACCAGAACTAGAACCAGAACTAGAACCAGAACCAGAACCAGAACCAGAAGTAGAACCAGAACCAGAACTAAAACTAGAACCAGAACCAGAACCAGAACCAGAACCAGAACCAGAACCAGAACTAAAACTAGAACCAGAACCAGAACCGGCAGCCACAAGCAGCAGAATGAAAACAACAGAAACATCTGTGGAGACGTTTTGAACCCTGAAGAGGAAGTGGAGGCAGAAGGTCGTCGGTCGCTACGCGGGCGCGGTGGCGTTGGCCCACGATGGGAACGAGCCCAGGCCGAAGATCATGTGACCCCAGCTGTTGATGGCCAGACTGATGCAGCTGATCCCGATGACGTTCATCACCACGCCGGTTTTAGCCTGCAGGGGGCGCAGAGGAGGCGGTTACGACCACAGACTGAACATAAGAAGAGGACGTTGTCATGGTGACGTCACTCATTGGTTTGTGAACATTTTTGATGTTTTAAAGCCTGAGTTTGATGATTTTGCCGTCGCCATGCTGTTTTTTTGCAACCAGTGAACAGGAAGTGACCATATCTGGACTGAGGAGGAGTGACGTAGAGACGCCGTATACGTCTCTGGTGTGGACCTGTCAATCAGTGTGTAGCCCCGCCCTAAAGCATCCCCTGCTTTATGGTCTGTTTGACTCTAAATGGAGCATCATTTACTAAATGAACATCATGCTGTATTGAAGAAGACTTGAAACTAGAGATTGAGACCATAAACTCATGTTTACAATGTTTACTGAGGGAATAAATCAAGAGAGAAGTAGAGTCATTTTCTCATAGACTTCTATACAACCAGAGGAGTCGCCCCCTGGTGGACAGCAGAGAGAATGCAGCTTTAAGACAGGAAGCTTTGACTTCACTTTAAAGAACCGGAGGTTGTAGCCTCCTTTTGACGTCCTAGACTGAATAGTCTTGAATAAAAACAGGACTCACCATGTCGGACACTTTGAGGTAACCGTAGGAGAAGACGATGGCGTTGGGGGGCGTGGCCACCGGCAGCATGAAGGCAAAGGAGGCGCTGAGGGTGCACGGGATCATCACGTACAGAGGGTTCAACCCGATGGACTGGGACTGACACGGTGAAACATCAGTATACAGGCAACAAACAAGCAGAAATAAAATGACAAAAGTCAGCAGTTATTGAAAGAAAAAGAAAATTCACAACATATTTTCATCTGACGAATTAAAAAATGATTTTCTCACATTACTGACCGAAACAACATAAGTCGTTAATTCTTTCAATAGAGTTTCCTTTACTTTGCTGATTTTTCTGTCGCTGTTAAAGTTTCACATTAAAAGCTTATCACTGGTTCAAAAGGCTAAATCCCTCCTGTTCTTGACGGGCAGTAACTTAACAGTGATTTTGACCCCGCCCTCCCTTGCTCCTGATTGGCCGATATGTGTTGACGTCTGTGTGTTCTGTTACCATGGAGGCCAGGATGGGCAGGAAGAGCGTTGCCGTGGCGACGTTGCTGGTGCACTCTGTGAAGGTGGCGACGAGGAGGCAGAGGACGACGGCGATGGCCCACGGAGGGATGGAGTGTAGAGGAGTCATCTGAGCACCGAGCCAGAGGGACAGACCGGACTCCTGACACACACACACACACACACACACACACACACACACACACACACACACACACACACACACACACACACACACACACACACACACACACACACACACACACACACACACACACACACAGGAGGTGAGGTACGATGGTACAGGTGTGGACTTTACAAAAAGATATTCTTACGTTACAATAACATTCTGACCCTCGTTGTTTCAAGAATGTCTTTAAGAGTCCTTCCATTCCAAACTGCACTTACTTCTTAAAAAGCTGCCTGATTTCACTAAAATGTCCTCCTTTTCAAAATATCTTAACTTTTCAAAATGTCTTAACTTCCTTAATTGTCCTCGCTGTCCAAAGATCTTAAACTCACCTCGCTGCCTTTGGCCAGAGCGAAGCCTCCTCCGAGCAGCAGGACGATGTTCCAGGGCATCTTCTTCTGAGTCACCTGCCAGGTGAGCAGCGCAGGGGCGGGGCCTCGTGACACCTGGGACTCTGATTGGTTGACAAAATAATGTGTGTTACCTGTGTGAATGTTACCTGTGTGAGTGTTACCTGTGTTAATGTTACCTGTGTGAATGTTACCTGTGTGAATGTTACCTGTGTTATGTTACCTGTGTGTATGTTACCTGTGTGTATGTTACCTGTGTGAATGTTACCTGTGTTAATGTTACCTGTGTGTATGTTACCTGTGTGAGTGTTACCTGTGTGTATGTTACCTGTGTGTATGTTACCTGTGTGAGTGTTACCTGTGTGAGTGTTACCTGTGTGTATGTTACCTGTGTGAATGTTACCTGTGTGTATGTTACCTGTGTGTATGTTACCTGTGTGTTACCTGTGTGTATGTTACCTGTGTGTAGTGTTACCTGTGTGAGTGTTACCTGTGTGTATGTTACCTGTGTGTATGTTACCTGTGTGAGTGTTACCTGTGTGTATGTTACCTGTGTGAGTGTTACCTGTGTTAATGTTACCTGTGTGAATGTTACCTGTGTGAGTGTTACCTGTGTTAGTGTTACCTGTGTGTATGTTACCTGTGTGAGTGTTACCTGTGTGTATGTTACCTGTGTGTATGTTACCTGTGTTAATGTTACCTGTGTGTGTGTTACCTGTGTGAATGTTACCTGTGTTAATGTTACCTGTGTGTAATGTTACCTGTGTGTATGTTACCTGTGTTAATGTTACCTGTGTGTATGTTACCTGTGTGTATGTTACCTGTGTGTATGTTACCTGTGTGAGTGTTACCTGTGTGTATGTTACCTGTGTGTTACCTGTGTGTTACCTGTGTGTATGTTACCTGTGTGTATGTGTGTTATGTTACCTGTGTGTTACCTGTGTGTATGTTACCTGTGTGTATGTTACCTGTGTTAATGTTACCTGTGTGTATGTTACCTGTGTGTATGTTACCTGTGTGTATGTTACCTGTGTGTATGTTACCTGTGTGTATGTTACCTGTGTGTATGTTACCTGTGTGTATGTTACCTGTGTGTATGTTACCTGTGTGTGTGTTACCTGTGTTAATGTTACCTGTGTGTATGTTACCTGTGTGTATGTTACCTGTGTGTATGTTACCTGTGTGTATGTTACCTGTGTGAGTGTTACCTGTGTGTATGTTACCTGTGTGTATGTTACCTGTGTTAATGTTACCTGTGTTAATGTTACCTGTGTTAATGTTACCTGTGTTAATGTTACCTGTGTGAGTGTTACCTGTGTGTATGTTACCTGTGTGTATGTTACCTGTGTTAATGTTACCTGTGTGTTATGTTACCTGTGTTAATGTTACTGTGTGTATGTTGTGTTAATGTTACCTGTGTGAGTGTTACCTGTGTTAATGTTACCTGTGTCAGATCTCCAGAAGCAGCGCGGTGGCTCAGAAGGAAGAACAAACAGCAAAACAGCAACAAACAGAGCGACGGTCGCGTCAGTGACGAACCTGCAGAGAGGTACATTCATTCATTCATTTATTTATTTATTTATTTATTTATTTATTTATTTATTTATTTATTTATTTATTTGCTTTTATGAAATCAGCATCCAGCAGAAACACAAAATAAGAACATAAGTAAACAAAGGCTGAACGTCAACAGAATGTTTTGTCTGATAAAAGCATGTTGGGAATTTGGGAAATTATTTCATCTGTCTTCTTTTAATAACTGTTGACTTTGCTCTGGAGTTATTGTTACCTGGTTATTTCTGTGGATCCCTAATAAATAAAGTGACTGTACGTGTATTTCACTACCTCAGGTCAGTGTCGTACCGGGTCACATGATGCAACACCAGCCGCTCAGTTCATGAATGACAGGAGTTGTATTTGCTCCCGGGAACCAAATGTACTTATGTACTGGCATATTTCCAGATCAAACCTTACCTTTCTTTCAAAAATATATATTTTTTAGTTCAGTCCAGGAGGAAAGTTTAATCTGAAATATTAATAATAAACAACATTAATGGTTTGGATTTAACAAAAAAACTGTTCACAGAGAATAATAAATAAATAAATAAATACAGAAATACTGTACCTGAACAGGTAGAGAACAGAGTACCTGAACAGGTAGAGAACAGAGTACCTGAACAGGTAGAGAACAGAGTACCTGAACAGGTAGAGAACAGAGAACCTGAACAGGTAGAGAACAGAGAACCTGAACAGGTAGAGAACAGAGTACCTGAACAGGTAGAGAACAGAGTACCTGAACAGGTAGAGAACAGAGAACCTGAACAGGTAGAGAACAGAGAACCTGAACAGGTAGAGAACAGAGTACCTGAACAGGTAGAACAGGTAGAGAACAGAGTACCTGAACAGGTAGAGAACAGAGAACTGAACAGGTAGAGAACAGGTAGAGAACAGAGTACCTGAACAGGTAGAGAACAGAGTACCTGAACAGGTAGAGAACAGAGTACCTGAACAGGTAGAGAACAGAGTACCTGAACAGGTAGAGAACAGAGAACCTGAACAGGTAGAGAACAGAGAACCTGAACACTTGTACTTTTTTACATGTGAACAAATTGAATCAATGAAACATTATTTAAGACTTTTCTTCGATTACTGATTACTACTGATAGAGTATTTCATGCTTAAAGCAATAATAATAAATAATAAATAATAAATAATAAATAATAAATAATAAATAATAAATAATAAATAATAAATAATAAATAATAAATAATAAATAATAAATAATAAATAAATAGGACTAAGGAGGAGCAGATGGTTGATAAAGAGAAGCATCGTGTTGGTGAGAGGAGAACTATCACTTCGTTTTACTACTTGAGGTTGTGTTTATCTTTAATTCCAGCTGAATGATTGGAGGTGAAAGTTGAATCATTATTTTGACATCAGCTTCACTGTCGACCTGTAATCAGGAAACATGTTGAAACCATCAGTCTGAGCAGACCCAAGGTCCAAGGTCCACCAAAATTTGACTTTTAAAAGTTTATGTCGACTTATTTAATAGTTCTTAAACTAGATTAAAATGTTTGTTGTTTTAGCCAAACTTAAAAAAAAAAATTTGTTGACTAAAAATAAATAAATAAATAAATAAATAAATAAATAAATAAGAATGAAGAATGAGTGAATAAATATGAATTAAACCCATAAAGACCTTTGATCTCAGGAGTAAATCTAAATAAAACATATTTCTGTGTTAGTGAATTAGTGATGACTTTTTCCTAAGATTTATAAAAGTGATTATTTGATTAAAAACGTTAAATAAAATGTTCCTCTCTTCTGAGAAATTAAGTTTAGTCAACATAGAGAGCCGTTAGGACAAACAGATCAATGGGTGACTTCCCGAGCCGGTCATGTGACCCAGCCGGACTTTTTTGTATGAACAAAACACTGATGAGGTCACTATGACGAAAAGCAAAAAATGTTTACTGAATGAAAACGACAGAAATAAAACTCTTTAATTGAAATAATTCTGATCTTTGTATTAATGTTTTTATTGTCTCTTATCTTCTGGTTGTTTTTGCTGACTCATAATCTGTCTCATTTATCACATGTTTATACTCTGATTATAAACGCAAAATCTAGGTGGCAGTTAAAGATAAGATAAGATAAGATAAGATAAGATAAGATAAGATAAGATAAGATAAAACTTACTATTGTCCGCTCACATGAGAATTTGTCTTTCATCACAAAGTGAAGTGTTATCTAAGATCAGCTGACCAAATTATTTTAATAAAGCGACTTACTGTCTCTGTTTGGTTTGATTTGATTTTTACTAAAATCTGAATATTAATCTACAAGTAAATGTTTTACACATATTTCAGTTTGCAGGTTCTGAGTGAAACTTTAGGTCATTTCCTGAACTTTTACTTTACATTCATAAGAAAACTAAAGTCCCCGGTTTCACACCTTCAAACCTTATTTAACTTCTCCTGTTCAGATCAAGGTTGGATGGTCATGAAATGAACTTTAAAGAATGTTTTGCAGGTGAGTTTGGCGTCTGTTTACTACATTTTACTGCTTAAATTGTTGGTTGAAGCTCAAACGTTCTGCATCTGGATGCATTGCTTTTCCTTTTTTAGGTAAAATAATGATCAAAATATGAGAAGTCTGACAACAGAACTTGATTATCGGTTAAAATGTAGGGAAACATTTAGCTGTGAAGTCTTCACTGATGTTTGAACTTGTGGTAGTTTATCTTTATGTGCAGAGCGATGAGTCCTAATAAAGTGAAAGGTGAGAATCCGTGCAGCCTTGTTGCCCTGCAGACCTGATGCATGTTCAGTTCATGGTCAGTCCCTCTGGAGTTTACAGTCTGAACCCAGAACACGTTTCTGCTGTTTGTCCTTCGCCTCTGATTCCTGTGTGTTCGGGGCAAAGGTCTGCCTTAAAACTACACTTTGGGTTAATTCATACGTCTAGTTTTCTTTTGAATGCAGGACCAATG
Source organism: Anoplopoma fimbria (assembly GCF_027596085.1). NCBI lineage: Eukaryota > Metazoa > Chordata > Actinopteri > Perciformes > Anoplopomatidae > Anoplopoma > Anoplopoma fimbria. Next base: position 938,454 of record NC_072472.1, on the reverse strand, counting down.
TGCTGCTGAACACACACAGACAGAAATGTTACAAACTATTCAAGGCAGTGTTTCTGTTAAAGAACAACTACGGTCAGCAGGTTAAAGAATAACTAAACCTCAAAAAATGTCTCTAGAACCTGAAAGAAATATTAACATTTCCAACCACCAGTGAAGCGTTACAATCACCACACAGCTCCTTCTCTCTCTTTTCTGTGAACCCCAAATTAAGCCATCAGCATATTGTCAAATTCTGCTGAATCAGTGTTAATGACGCTGTGAGAAGAGTGTGTGGATGAAGCAGAACGTTTTTCAATTTTAATTATAAAGCGACCTGAAAGTTAGCTAGGTAGCATGCTAATTCCACCATGATTTCATGCTACAGTTGTCTTCGGTTATCAGAAAAACAAAGCTGGGAGATTAATTGAGAGACCCCTAGTGGCAGAAAATTCCATATTGTGCATTTAAGCCCAAAGTTATAGTTTTTTATGCTGATGATCGATCTCAAAACTGATACAGTTTGTTAAAAGATTGGAACCAGGAAGTGTAGACGATTTAAACTGTGGAGATAATTCAGGTAATCCCGTAAGAAAGTTCATAATACACAACAACACGTATTGTGGTTGGTCGGTACTCACTCTGCCTTGGCGTTGAAGACGTTGGTGGCCCAGCCGTCCATGAATCGCGGGTCTCTTGTGAACCACAGCGCCACCATGAGGATGAGGAGCGCCAGGACGTTGAGCTCTCCGTAACTCACCGGTCCCAAACGGCGATACTCGTTTCGGATCACTTCGTACGCCGCTCGCTCCTTCTTCGACTGCACCTTCCCACAACCCCACGTCCTCCGCAGGCTGCAGCCAAAGGAAAAACAAAAGGCTTTAAGCACATTACAGTGCGGTTAGACAGTTTTTCTTTCTTTAGTTTGGATGTTCTGGTGAAGCAACTCACTTGCAGCCGATGTAGAGGAACTGCAGCCAGAACCAGGCCATTGTCAGCGTCAGCACCATGGTCGGGAAGGCGAATGCAAACCAGGACGCAAAGTTGATCACGTCACCGTTCCGAGGGAAGAGTCTACGAGAGAGAGGCACAAGGTGACTGACTTTAACTTCATTATTAGAGGTAAACATTTGGTTTGTAAAAGAAACTGCATTGAAAGTCCATTACATTCTTAAATGTCTTAAACTTGCATTCTCCCCCCTGTCCATCAGGGGGCGACTCCTCTGGTTGTATAGAAGTCTATGAGAAAATGACTCTACTTCTCTCTTGATTTATTCCCTCAGTAAACATTGTAAACATGAGTTTATGGTCTCAATCTCTAGTTTCAAGTCTTCTTCAATACAGCATGATGTTCATTTAGTAAATGATGCTCCATTTAGAGTTTAGCGTCTGCTAAATGACTGTAATGTAATGTAATGTAAAAATAGGTCGACACCAGAGACGTATACGGCGTCTCTACGTCACTCCTCCTCAGTCCAAATATGGTCACTTCCTGTTCACTGGTTGCAAAAACAACAACATTGCGATGGCAGTAATCCAAGATGGCATTGGCAAAAGTTACAAAGTCACGAAATGCAATCTATTGGTTTCGTGTACATGGAAACAAATTGTCGTTTTTTTGTGTCGCCTGATATGGAAACAATACCAATGGAAAGTCAATTAGGATTCTTATTTGCGGTGGACACACAAATTAAACCCATCTTTGCGACTATGCATAGGTCAGACCACGTGACATGATATTAAATATCGACAAGAAGCCATTCTGAGCAACACAAAAGAAAACAGACGTAAAACTAGTAGATTGTGGTTGGTGACTCTTTCATGAACTGCACCTACTGGCTCATCTGTCCCATCAGAACCAGGTTGGGTCCGGTGCCGGTCAGAGTGGCGATGCCTCCGATGCTGGCCGAGTAGCAAACACACAGCAGGAGTCCTTTACTCAGCTTCCTCCTCTCCTCCTCTTCGTCGCTCAGCTCCTCCAACTCCATCGGACAGCAGACGTTCTCCACCGACACGACCGCTACCACAGACAGTTAGTGGAGACATTTAAAGGACCGGGTTTACTAACTACAAATTCTCAATGCAGAAAACCGATGACTCTTTGAAAGGAAGAAGATCAACCCGTCAACTCATTTTTCCATCCATGTAGATTATAGATTTCCGTACCACAGTGAATCTCCTCTGTGGACTCACCAGGCCCACTGTTGGTGCCGTCTGATGGAGGTTTGTCTTGTGGCGTCGGTTTGACGATCTCCCCTCCGTCCGTCTGACCCTCAGATGACGAGTCGTCTTGTATGTTGCTGGATTCCTCTGAGTGGCTTTGTGTGAACGTTTCCCCATTCTGACCTGTGAGGAAACATCAAGAAGTTCAATGTCAAACTTAAGAAATACTTGGATACTTACTGAATCCATAGTCCTTCAAGCCACGTACACATAGTTTATAAACTTTGAAATATCATTTTAAAAAACCCTCCCCTCATACCTTTTAGACATTTGTGGGACCTGAAACATTAGTTACTTTGCGAAACAATTACTGTCGACAATCAAGCTCCAATTTTTGACCAGGTATCCGAAGAAACATAGCTCTCAAGCTCTCGCTTTAGTTATGCTTGAAAAAATGGCAGCATGCAGGGCAATGGTGGTCTGCCAGTCCACCACTTTGGTGACAGTACGTGGGCTCCAATCTTCTGCATTACAGTCTGACACAGTTTAGGCCCATTCACCGACCTTTAACCTTTACTGTACTTCCCTACAAAAAGTTATTCCAATGTGGGCGTATTTCTTTGGGATACTGGTCTTGTTTGCTCTAAAGCAGGATGTCTGACCTATGAGGGTCCATCAGTCAGCATCGTGGATCAGTCGTACCGTTCTCCAGGATGTTCCCAGCAACAGTTTGCAGAGTGCTGCTGGTCTTCTCCTTATGTTCCTGGTGTAGGTCGACGCTCCCTGTCTGGGTCTTGGAGGAGGATTCAGGGTCTACGTTGCCGTGGAGCTGGTCCAGGACGGCCTGGACGATTGGGACCATCATGGCGGTGGTGGCCGTGTTGCTGATCCACATGGACAGAAAGGCTGTCACTCCCATGAACCCCAGCATCAACCTGGGAGACAAAGGAAGAGGAGATCTTCAAAAATGTGACGACACTTCAACAATCCTCATCAACAAATGAGACCAGAGGACCAGAACCGGAACCAACCAGCAAGACCAGTCCTGGGAAACAGTAAGGGAATTTAGTACTAAGAAGTCTCAGGTGCATGCCTCCGTTCTGAAGTGTCTGCATTCTCTCTACTGTCCATCAGGGGGCGACTCCTCTGGTTGTATAGAAGTCTATGAGAAAATGACTCTACTTCTCTCTTGATTTATTCCCTCAGTAAACATTGTAAACATGAGTTTATGGTCTCAATCTCTAGTTTCAAGTCTTCTTCAATACAACATGATGTTCATTTAGTAAATGTTCATAGTTTCATGAGGATGAACGCTAATGACTTCAGTGATCTTCTACTCTTTCATCTAGCACATGTCTTCAGGAACACATTTCCACTTGTCCAACGCTTAATTCTGCTGGTAACTCAATCATTCATGGTACCGTGCAGGAGATCAGGGGACTCACAGGGCGGGTCGGACTCCGACCAGCAGCAGAACTCGGAGTGCGATCCGTTTGTGGAGGTTCCAGTGCTCCACGGCGACGGCCACCATCAGCCCCCCCACAAACAGCATGTTGGTGTCCTTCAGGTACTGCATACACACCTGAACAACAACAGACAGGATTCACAGCGGTAAGACAAAAGAATGAACCCATGCGTGCCATTAGACACTCTGAAGTATAAAGAGTGAGGAAATCTGTTTAGAACCAACGGAAGAAAAGGTTTGATGGGTGAAACAAACACAAGACTTTCACCCAGGACACCAGTGTTCATGTCCCATGTTAAGTACACACTGACTTGAGGAATGTCATGAAATGAAGGTTTTAAGCCACTGAAAACGTACATTATAAATCTATCTTTCAATCTCATTAATCCCTTTTAATAATCTAAAATAAGCCAGTTATCGACTGAAACTGGATCGGCCTTTAACCATTCACAGCTGATTTGTTTTACTGCTGCAGTAAATGTTTTCATGAATTACTAAAAGAAAAGACCAGATGTTTAGAAGATACATACATGATTCATATTGATTTAGTTAGAACATGAATAGAAAATAAGCCAGAAAATGTGTTTTACTGTTCCTCTCTTTGGCAGTTTGGGGAAGTTTTCTTCTGAGATCTAAAGCATCCTCACTAGAGTGAAATAAAAACCTATGACTGGGTTTTATATTTATTCTCTTTGATTTTGATTCTAGAAAACAAAAAATGGATTATGTAGCATGTTCAACAGATTTAGTTTGTTACCAAGGAGACATAAACAAACAACACCAAACAATTCTTCAAACTCCAACTGAGGCAGTCGTCTCTTAAACACATCCAATAAATAAAACTTTATATTCAATAATTAAGCACTTTTTTAAACCATAGTTTTGTGTGTGTGTGTGTGTGTTTGTGTGTGTGTGTGTGTGTGTGTGTGTGTGTGTGTGTGTGTGTGTGTGTGTGTGTGTGTGTGTGTGTGTGTCCAGCCTTACGTCTTTGGACTCCATGATGCCGAGGATGGGGAACAGGATGGTCGGCAGCAGAGCCGTCACCGCCAACGGCAAAACCTCAGTGCACCAGTACAGTGCCATGAGGGCGATGACGTAAGCACAGGCCGCCTCCTACACACACACACACACACACACACACATTCACACACACACACACACACACACACACACACACACACACACACACACACACACACACCGCTCCACACACACACACACACACACACACACACACACACACACACACACACACACACACACACACACACACACACACACACACACACACACACACACACACACACACACACACACACAAAAACATTTCAGGTTAATACTAATTATAAGACCAGTCAAAAATCAGAATAGACACGTTTCCACCTTGATTTAGTACAAAAATGAAAACAGATTTCCAGAAAATCCTCAAAATAAATAATACATTTAAAAAAATAAAGTTTTGTTTCCATGCACTGTGTAGATATAAAGAGCTGCAGGATGTCATATTTGTGTAGCCAACAGGAAGTCATCATCACTGGTTCCCTCCCCAATGGAATGTTATTTTCTTAACATGTAGACATTTGTTAAAAAAATTAAAGAAAACATTGTTTTTCTGCACTTTTACTGAAAAACAGAAGCTAGTTGAGTTAAATTGTCTAAAAAACAAATTCTTCTACTTTGTTGAGATATTTTTCACGAAAAAAAATATTGGATCTATTTTGTAATTACAATATAGCATATTTATTTTCTGCAAGGTGACATAAAAAAAACCCAGAATTTCAGCTGAAATATATTGAATGCAGAACATATATAAAACCTTTTAGTTACACAGACTTTAAGACCTAAAGTTTCCATTAATTTGACCGTCGGCTTAAATAAATACATTTTAAATTAAGTTATTAAATGCTTTAATTCTGCAACATTTAGAGCCTAAAGATGATTTAATGAAGATTCAAACTTAAGGGGAATATAAAACTTTTAAAGTATAAAAGGTTCTTAAAGATAAAGACTGACAACACATCTCACTGTCTCACGTGTGTTCAAACCTCGTTATGTGAAACATAAACCTACAAAAACAAAAAAGCTGTTTTTGTAAAAAAGAAGAAGACGTGTTGATTCAGAATCCTGCTGTGAACTCTGGGATTCAATCTCACCTGACACTTTATGTTCATTCACATGCTGGACTCCAGAATCCAGCTGTGAAGACGACGAGTTCAAGATCTCAAAACTTGACAAACACAAGATCCTGAAACATCCACGTGTGTCGTTACCATTTCAAAAAGCAGAAACACGTGAGGAGAAGATTAAGAAAGCTCAGCGTCTCTGTGACTTAAAGCACTGCTGGTATTTATATTTAAATGAACTTTAACATTTAATAAAGTGGAAGAAAACATCCACTATATCCGTTTTTTAAACGTCTTTCAGGAGATGACGTGTGAAGCTGCATGTTGTGATCCGTTAAAGAGAGCTGAAGACCAGAGCAGCTCCGTCTGTTTATCGTCACTTTCATTCACGTAACAAACCTGTAAATGCTTCCTTATTGTTCATTATGGCGAGTAAAGTAAACTCGCCCATGTTTGATCTTTTTAAATAAAGATGTATCATAATACATCTTCACAATAAGGTTATTATATTTAGGCAGTAATCAATGATAATGAAATGTATAAAGTAGTTTACTACGACCGATGTTTACGTTTGGTGTTAGACAGCGAGTAATTAAATAAAATCCATTATTATTATTTATTATTAATTATGACGGCAGTAAAGGATGAAGTCAGGTGACCTACGATGCGTTTAAGACAACATGGAGGTGAGAATGTTCCGAGTGGGAGTTGACAACTTCCAACCTCCAAGTGTTCCAGATGCACGACGTCAATCATGAACCAAAGACGAGCATGTGTCAATCCTATGTTCCCTAAACTCCATGTTCACTCACCCCTATGTTCCCTCAGCTCTCTGTTCCCTCTGCATAATATGCCCTAAGCCCTATGTTCCTCCAGTCCTATGTTCCCTCCGCACTATGTTCCTTTAACCCTATGTTGCCTCAACATATTTTTCCTCAGCTCTATGTTCCCTCAGCTCTTTGTTCCCTCAGCTCTATGTTCCCTCAGCTCTATGTTCCCTTAGCCCTATGTTGCCGCAGTCCTATGTTCCCTCAGCTCTTTGTTCCCTTCACTCTCTGTTGCCTCAAACCTAATTTTCCTCATCCTATGTTCCCTCAGCTCTATGTTTGTTCAGATGTATGTTCCCTCAGCCATATGTTCTCTTAATTCTATGTTCCCTGTAAACGCACACACACATGTGGGACACACAGCTATTATTCAGGAGACGGTGGACGTTTAAACATTGTGGAATCTGTTTGTAAATCAGTGACGGAACGATGAGAACGTTAAGAACGTTTAACGTCAAACACAAACTGGAGGGAAACCAGTAGAGGAGCAGAAATCTGAACCTCAGCTGTTAGTCTGACCAGTTTAAACTGGGAGTTATCAGCTATCAAACTGGTCCATTCAACTGGTCAGACCATCTTCAGTTAGCAGTGGAGGAAAGTAACTAAGTACATGAAGTTTGAGGTACTTGAGTATTTTCTGCTTAGCATTAAAGTTATGAATTGGTGCATAAACTGGTGAGTAAACTGGTGAGTAAACTGGTGAGTAAACTTGTGAGTAAACTGGTGAGTAAACTGGTTAGTAAACTGGTCAGTAAACTGGTTAGTAAACTGGTCAGTGAACTGGTGAGTAAACTGGTCAGTGAACTGGTCAGTGAACTGGTCAGTGAACTGGTCTCACCGTGGTGCTGAGGGCGAGCGGCAGCAGGATGAACGGGCTGCAGACGAGGACGACGACGCCCCTCAACCTCCAGACCTTCCGCAACATTTTCACCCACAGAGGAAGAACCGACATGATGAAGATGATGAAGAAGATGAAGATGATGATGATGAAGGTGAAGTCTGAACGACTGTCAGAGAACAACTCGCTGAGACTCTTCTCTCTCTTCACTGCTCTCACTCTGCTCTCTCTCTCATTTGTGATGCATTTCACGTTCAACACTAAATATTAACTCTATGTGAGCTACTACACACACACACACACACACACACACACACACACACACACACACACACACACACACACACACACACACACACACACACACACACACACACACACACACACACCGTGCCCCTGCAGACTCTGTCTAAACTCTCACACTCAGAGTAAACACAGAAGAGGAAATCAGATCTCCTGTTTACGTCACTTTTTATCTTCCTGCACTAATTCAACAAATCAGTGAAGTTCACCGTTTTTTTCTACGACGATAAAAACTGAAATTACTTCAAACTTTACGAGCACAACAGAAGGAACAAAATCAAGTGTTTTCTTTAATGAGATAATAATCAGTTATGTGGTTGAACAAAGAGCTTCTCAAGTCTTCCCAAACTCCTAAAGTAAGGTGGTAATAATAAATAAACAACAATAATACACTCATAAACAAATCAATACAAATCAGGTTCTATATTCACAACAGTTATCAATGAAACATCATCTGCACTTCATTCTCAGACAGTAACACTTTGTTCTTTTTGTTTTTTCAATCACAACTCTCTTTTTTTGGAAACAAGGAAAGATTAAAATCTGCTGAATGCAAAGTAAATTAAAAGTTACAGAAAATGTATTAATCATCTGATTTTATGTCTCTTGATTCTTTTGTCCGCTCTTCTTTCCGTTTCTCTCTCTTCTCTCTGAATGTTGGTTCCGTCGCCTCCTGCTGTGTTTAAACAGATCGACTCTCACAAAGAGCTTCAGTCAGTTCTAGAAAGTTTCTGAAAAAGTTTTAATATTTCTGAAAAAAAGAAATTTCTAAATGAAGCATGCAACGGATCTCATCATCAGTGTTTCACAACTTAAATAAATAATAAAAATAAAATCAACTTAAATGGTTTAAATCACAACGAGCCCAACGTTTAAACAAACTACATAAAAAAGGATAATAAAAGATAATAAAGGAGATACATTTATTCTTTCCAAAGGACGTTTTTGTGCCAAAGATGCTCAAGATTCACAGTGAGATTAATTATTAATACAGAGTATTAATATACACTATATATACAAAATACACATTACATACATAATCAAATCGAATTTTATGATAAAGGTATAAAAGAAGTAACGAAGAAGAAGTTAAGAAGTAAAAACACGTACAAATGTGCAGGTTGCTGCTAACAATGATAGAAATATGTCGTAAAAGTACATTTTTACAATTTATTGAATTAGTTGAGCTGTTTACAAATGATGAGCAGAGAGAAATCAAGTCTGAGCTGAGTAGTGACGATAGATTTGGGTTTTAATGTGTTCATAATTATGTGTGATGATAATCGTGTTAAATGCCGAGAATGATAATTATGTAATTATATCTATTAACTATTCATAGTTTTGTTCTTTTAACTCGAGCTCATTTAAATTATTTTGTTCTTCTTAAATCTTTTAGATTTTCTATATTTTCACTGTTTTTAAAAGCTAATTGTTTTAATGCACTTTGAATTGTTTTGTTCCTGTAATGTACTATATTAATTATCTGCCTTGTATTGTTTACTTAATTCATGTTTTGTGAGCATAAAAAGCTTCAAAGAGAGGAACTTCAGTTTGTCCTCTGCTGACTCCCAGTGGACACAGGATGAGCGTGCATGTGAGTTCATGAATCTACATTTCTGTAAATGCTTACAATGTTAATCAGCTGGTTCACTTTCAGCTGCAGCATTTTAGAAAAAGATGTTCTAAAAAACCAATGAAGTTATGAATTAAAAATGACAAACACATAACAGAATGAAGCTGAAAAGAAAAGTAAACAATAATGTGACAGTACAGTCATCACTTCCACTGGTCAGATGGTAAATATATCATCTGGAAAAGGACATATGAGATCATTTATATAATATATTAAATATATTTCACACGTCGGACTGTTCAGAAGCCAGAGAGACTTTGTGTGAAGGAGACTTAGTTGGTAAAGTTTTCTATATTTTCTAGTTGGTCCACCATGATTTCACTTTGAAGGCTGGTAAACAATCATACTTCAGCATCACTCTGATTGTTTGAAAACCAGTTTGTTCTGCGGGATAAAATTCTAACTTTACCTCAACCAAACCAACAAAGTGCTCATAAGGATTAAAATCAAAGGATTTAAATCAAAGTTGTAATATTGATATCAAATTGGGGACCAACATGATGAACATAGCGTTAAAATATAATCTAATATATAGTTTGATTATGATTTAATATAAAAACTTTTAAACAGAGTTTCTACTCAGCTTTTCATTTTGTGGCAGATTTACAAGCATGTGCTGTATTTAAAAACAGTCTGACATGTTTGTGAGTGGCAATGAGGTTCATAGGTCGATACTGTGACATTAATATATACAGAAATGCTATTTTAACCCTTTTAGATCACATTCTGCTCATATAGAGTGCTGACATTTTGCGGTCAGCCAACAGGAAGTCATCATCACTGGTGCCCTCAACAAACAGCCAATGGGATTCTTCCATTGAAATTTGGATTATAATGTAAAATGTGAAATACACATTTATCATTCTTAAAGGTTTTGTTCATCAAGATCATTTTCACAAATTAATTGCACTTTTATGATGTTTGAAGTGTAAAGTAAAAAGCTGACGTTAGGCTCTAAAGGAACTCCACCACGGTCACATGTGGTCATTCTCATTTAGAAGACACATAAAAGGAGTATTTACTGACCTATTTTATATCAGAGAACTAAACGTTAAAATCTCTTCAGCTTGTGTTAAACACAGACCTTATTTCAGACATCTAACCAGAAGCAGAACCAGAAGCAGATTCAAAACATTGATTCCAGATGAGGGAACAGAAAGTGAAAAAATGGTGACTCATTCTGGTTTCATGACTCATTCCTGCAGCACTATCTTGTGCACCTTTTTAACAATATATATATATATAAAAAAAAACACACATTTAAAATCCAATCATCTTTTCTTTCCGTAAAACAAATTGGAACATGTGCTTACGTAAGCTAGTGCCAACCAATACTATCATGACATACATCCATCAAGCAATCAGCCAGATTTTAACAAGCCACATTTTTTCATTCCTTCTCTGTGAGACACGTCACAGTGTAGAAGCTAAACACACTGTGTCTTCTGTTTCAGTGGGACTTTGAATTAAATTAAACACACCTATGAAGCTGATGGATCCAGATCAAGTCCTCAAATATAGTATTGAAATGTCTTTTTTTATGCTGATGATACCATCTTGTGCGGCTCTACTGCAAAGCAGGCTTTCTCCAGGTTAGCTTCTAATCTTTGAGGATCCTTCTCCAATCAATACTACAGCATTTGAATTTGGTGAGACAGCAAATTGTCCTTCAAAACTCACTTACAGACTTCACAAGGAACTCTTTCATGTCGTCTCCATCAGAGTTTCGGCCTGATCACAACATAAAGTCGTACAGCAAAATCAATCCGTGCCTTTTCCCAAAATATTTGGTTCTAGAAGCTTGGTGACGTAGATACTAACAGGACGAGGTGTTTAACTGCTGTAGCTGGTAAGCTAACCGCTAACTGCTAACACGCTAGCTGTCCATTTTCACTCTATTGTTTTTTTCCATGGCATTTTGTTCATCATTTCGTTAATTAAAATGTTATGGAAGAGGGATAATAAACTGACGAGCTTGATGAACTCTGGGAGAATATGTCTATTCAAAGATCAATCAGTACCATCTGTCTCCACTCTGCAAACCATTTCTCTTGAGTGGAACGGTCAGTACACCGACAGAAGAGGTTAAAGAAAAGTGAACTGTACAAACACAGCTAATAAGCGACGACAGCGTCCTCCATCGTGGAGTCTGTGGCTCTCCGTCTCTCAAAGGTCAGCTGTGTCAAGGTGGACTGTTATCGCTCAACGGTGCAATATTTGTGGATGAAAGTTAAGAAAACTACCGAAAAGATTTACTTTGATCCTGTGGTTTGCATATAACAGGCTTTTCTTTGACAACACTTTTTCTGCCTCCGACAGTTAAAGCTACAGTCTGTAAACTGCTGTCTGTAAACAGGGTGAAGAGCTGGCAGAGGTATTCTGTAATTACTGGAAGTCAGGCAGCAGAGTGCGTGGGAGGACCTGGAAGGGTTTTCATTGAATAATCCCCTGTGATCGTTCAACCCTACCTCCGGCTTTTACCATAACGTCAACAAGGCTCTGAAATACACCACAATACCAAAAGTATGAACATTCCACTTATATGTGAGTGTAAAACGTAGTTGTGACACAGTGACCTTTTAGAAGCTGTTGGATGGGGTTCAGGTCAGGACTCTGTGTACCAGTCAGGTTCTACCACAACAGAGTGAAAAAAACCCAAGTCTTCATGGGACTGGCACAAGGAAAGGCTTCCCCGAAACCAGTGGAAGAACAATATTGTCTAAAATATGGTGTGAAAAATGAAGTGTTTAGTCCATCAGTCCAAATCTCACAGATGAAAAACAGTCATTTAGAAAGGGTAGCACAATTATGTTGAATGTGTGTCGTTTATTGGAACGAGGACATCACCCCGCTGAACAAACACATTCTTGAATGACTCTGTGGCTGATATCTACGGCGTAACATAGAAACGTATTTTGAGCCAAACCTCATGTTGGATTTCAGACTGACCTGAATCACAGTGAGTCTCAGTGAGTTGTGGTTCTGTGGTGAAACCAGGTGGATCCAGGTGAACGGAGGTGGAGGAAGAACCCTGTTTGTTACAGAGCTGCACTGTGGGGGCGTAAAGCTGGAACCAAACGGTCAGAACAAAACAAACACACGCCCACTCGCTCCGCTGAACGTGTAGAGCGCCACGAGGCCGAACCTGGAGGACGACTCAGTGCACAAATCTGAAACACTGAGACTTTAATATTTAGTTTAGTTAACTGGGTTATGTAGTTTAGCTTTCTTGTTTAATTTTTGTTTTGTTTAGATTAATTTAGTCAATAATAGTTTATTTGAGCTTTGTTGTTTAGTTTAGATACGTTTAGTCTAGTTTAGTTTAGCCTTGTAGTTTAATTTAGATCAGTTTATTCTAGATTACATTAGTTTAGTTAAATTAACTTTCTGTTTAGTTTGGATTAGTTTATTATAGTTTAGATTAGTTTAATGTAGTTAACCTGTTTATTTAGTTTCATTTATTTTAGCCTTGTTGTTTAGTTAAAGTTTAGTTAAGTTAATCTGATCGCTTCTCGTTCTCAAAGATGCCTTCACAGCAAAACATTTTGATTGGTGAAACCAGAGTCTCTGTTAAAGAATCTTACTCTGTCTCTTTACTTTTACATTGTGTAGTGACCACACATACAGCCACGATCAGTCGGGTTGATCATTAACCGGCTAACGGGGGCGGCAGTTGTTGAGTCCATCCACTATGCTGCGTAGCCTACAGAAGGTCGAACACATCTGCCTTCACTCTTATTTTAATCATCTCGTCTTTTAACCCCTTTGGTTTCTCATCCTCTGCCCCACATGAGCCAGGTGAGTTCAGACATCTTTGATTTCACATAAAAGTATTTTATGACTGCATCTTCAGTCAGCGTCTGGAGGGAAATTTGATCTGCTAATCATTTTCAGCGCTGCTAAAATAATCTGTCTGTTACAAAGATATACGGTCTTGAAGAGAAGATGCTGCTCTAAAGATCCACCGATCCAGATTGTGTAGCTGAGCCTTATCTTGTATGTCGGTAGAGTCATAAAGTTCATGTAGCTCAGTGTTTTCTGTGTTCTGTGTATTTAGTGTATTGCAGCTCAACCAAAAAAGGTTCTGAAACAGTAACCTTCAGTCTGCTGGTAAACACGGCAGCCATATCTGTAACCTCAAGTGACTCTAAAGCTACGAGACGGATCCAACGACAGAAACCTCTGCAACCAAAAACGATGTCAATGGTCCTGACAGCTTTTACTCGTTGCAGCGTAGCGCTATGGATGACAGCGTAGTGGCAACAATTGGATTTAGTGCCGTCACATTCTTTGTCCCCAGAGGAAAAACTAAGTTGATCCCCCAACTTTCCCAATAGGACCACCAAACAGGACTAAATGATCTACCACAGTTCATGACAGGAAACCTCTAAACAAATTTCAGCTTCAGTTGAACCTTGACATTAATGCTAACATACATGCTAACATGAATAACATGATAAAAATGACGTTTGAATATTCATTTAAAAAAACAAAACACAAAGGTTTGATTGATTGTAAAACCTATTTCTGCGCATTCTGTGCTAACTGGCCAGTAGTGTTGTTGGGGAGTTATCTGCTACCTCCTCATTTCACTAAAACACCTAAATCAGGTGGCAGCCGGCTGGAAGGAGATCACCTGAAGGTTTCCTATTTGCTTTTGGCTATTTTTCAATAGATCTCACGATATAAAACAAGTGAAATAACGATACCTTTGGTTATCGGCCGATACAGAGCGTAAAAACAAATCAGACCACCAGAGAGAAGTTTGTCTAATATCCACCAGAGACCAGTCCACCGTGGACAGACCCAGATCCAGCTTCACCGAGAGCTTCTCCTCTCTGCTCCTCCGGTTCTCGCTGCAAGCCAACACCAACACCACGTTGCTGGCGACCCAGGACGTGTTTCTGGACCCGCTGGAGGGAAGGGAGTCACAGGAGAACCAGAACCAGGACTGAGCAAGGCAGACTGTCAGACCCTTCTGCAGTAAAATGAGAGGTTTTCTAAAGGGACTCAGGTGCTCTGAAACAATACCACTTTAGTCCACAGGGACCGCCAAAATCAACACAAAATAAAAGTTCCTTGTAGTGACATAAATCAGATAACTTCAGAGCAGGAATGTGTCCTGACAGTTGGACTGTATTTGGACGACTTAATCACTGAGTCCCCAAAACTCTCCAGTTGGGAAAGCCCCATGTCTACATCATGGTTGTCAGAGTATTTTATGTTCAGATGGTTCCATTTTCAAAAATGTATCTCGTATGATTGGGTTTTTTGTTCCCAAAGACAAAAGTCCATGACAAGCCATGTAGTAGAAAAAGAGATGAATCCAATAAATCTGTGTTATGAAAATCATATATAACATATATTTATAGATGCTCTAAAGCTGTCCTGTTGTTGATGATGTCTCTTTGTGTTTTTCAGGCTGGTTGTTTGGAAATGAAGCTGTGTCTTCTTCTTGTCTTGCTTTGTCTCTGCTGTCTGGGACTGACTGTAAGAAGAACCTCAGTCTAGTAAAATGTTAATCTGCGGTTTATCCTTCATGTCACGATACTCTTCAGAGAGTGAACCCGTCTGTCCTCCTCTCTTCAGGAGGAGCTCACTCCAGCTCCTGATGTCTCCGGTCCTGCAGTTGAAGAGGAGGAGGTGGAGAAGGAGGTTCTCGGCTGTGGAGGAGGGCGGGTGTTCGGCCCAGAGGACCACAGGGCGATAGGGGGCGCCATAGAGCGGCTGGGTTTACGGCTCCTGGAGGAGCTTCTTATTGGTCCGAAGCACCCAAACGTCGTCCTATCACCTCTCAGCCTGGCCTTGGCCCTCGCTCAGCTCACCTTAGGTCAGTCTGAGTTTAGTTTCATTCATTAAAGTCATTTTTGTCCAGTGAGGTAGGAAAAGATGCTTTTCCATTTGCGTATCGATTCCAAACATCGATGGTAGAACGAGACATTCAGCTGTCGTTTGTATTTCCTAATTAGACTGAGACCAGAGATGGAGACTCACTTGTAATAAAGGCTTTTCTCCATAACAGACAACAGGTCAAAATGTCCTCTTGTCCAACATTAAAATTCATAACGCCTAAAATTAAAGACCAAAATCCTTCAGCCTCAGCTGTACTTTCAGATTAATGCTATAACGGCATGCTAACTTGCTAACACACCCTCTCATATAGTGGCAGTTTTAAAAGCTTGCACTTTTTATGAGTTGTATGTACGTCCAAAACAGATACTTTTCAGGAAATTTAAAAAACTTGGTGTTTTTTAAATAATTAAAAGCTGCATCGTCACAGTTGGTATTGTGTCTTGATATACGGTCATATACGTGCATGTGTCATTGCATTAATATTTTATCAAATTCAAGCTTAATGGATTTGTTTCTAACCAGTGAACCAGTTTCATTATGTAACTGTGGGGAACACTGCATTCACATTCACAAGCTCTTTCAAATACCTTTCATTGGTTAAATGTTTGTAAAAACCTACAGACGTAAACAATGACCCATAGCGACAATGGGGTCCATCAACTGTTCCTGTACGTTCATTAGAAACAATATGTTCAAATTGAATGTTTTTCTCTCAGGTGCTCGGAATGAGACGGAGAAGCTGCTGCTGGAGAGCCTTCATGCTCTCCATCTGCCGTGTTACCATCACATACTGGGAGGCCTTCTACCTCATTTCAGCAACACATCGTTGGAGGTGGCGACACGCATGTACCTGAGGCCAGGTGTGTGGTGACGAGGGTCGAACTGGTGACGATTTATTAATGACAATTGATGTACTTTTTTGTTCTATCCACCTTTAAACATCTCTCTGTCTTGTTTCTTTCTTTCATTTCTCAGGATTTGAAGTAAAGTTGCCTTTTGTTGAGGACTCTCTGGCCAGGTATCAGTTACTACACAATGAATGCAGGTTACTTTTCATAAAGAGACATCCTGCACACTTTTGAGATTTACTGAGACACAAGGAGTTGCAACCTCCGGTTCTGCCGAGTGAAGCTGATGCTTCATGTGTTAAAGCTGCATTCTCTCTACTGTCCATCAGGGGGCGACTCCTCTGGTTGTTTAGATTCTCTATGAGAAAATGTTGTTGTGTTTATGTCTCATGTGTGCTGTAAAAATATGTGTTTGTTCTTTTCTTTAGGTACCAATCAGCACCGGTCCCTCTGGTCTCTGTGGAGGAGGTCAACCAATGGGTGGAGAACGCCACCAATGGTCACATCCCCAACTTCCTGGAGAGTATTCCACATGACGTGGTGCTCATGCTCATTAACGCTGTGCACTTCAAAGGTGAACCAATCCACTAAAGACCAGCCAGTGTGGTGATGTAGCTAAAATGACGTTTGTAGTCAGAGTAGTATTGACCAATCACGTTGGAGTAGGCTTTGGTCGAACACAGTCAAAGGAGCTGGCGCGCATTTGCCAAAATGAAATCTGGGAACCCACCAGCTATCATCTGATGATGAATTCGTTTTTTATTGGTTTAAAATGAGTCGGTCGTACTCATCGTCTCTCAACTCCAGTCTCACATCTCAAGCTGCCAATCAGACTTTAAACAACGAGCAGCGCTGAAAAGGAAGTCTTGGCCTGGACATCAGCTGGCTTGTGGTTATATATTATTCCATTAAGATACTGGGGCGTCCCAACGCTGATCTTCATAGGGGTGCATATTGCTGCTCGGTATGTTGGGGATCATGTTTTACATGCCATCCTTATACCACCAGATTCAGACCAGGGTAGTTACAATGTTCATCAGAGTCAAATGCACATCCTGAACTATTACTTTGGTTCTTAAAATGCAAATCCAGAGCTAGGGGCTCATTAATTCAGATTGTCAAAAAACGGATTTCCCCTTAATGATTCCTTCCTGTATTTTGTCAGGTGAATGGCAGACACGTTTTGACCCTCTGGTGACCTCTAAGGGAGTCTTCTACCTGGACAACCAGAACTCCGTCTTGGTGGACATGATGAAGTCTGCTCAGTACCCTCTACGCCTGCTGGACGATCCAGAAATGGAGGCTCAGGTAACGTTCCGGCATTCATGGCTACATCGGTGATGGCGCCGATACTCCATGAGTCCTAAAACCTCGAGTTTTGCATTTTGTCCGTCGTCATCTTGTTTTTTGCAACCAGTGACCAGGAAATGACCATATATGGACTGAGGAGGAGTGACGTAGAGACTTGTATACATCTCTGATAGACATCTGTCAATCAGTGTGTAGCCCCGCCCTAAAGCATCCCCTGCTTTATGGTCTGTTTGACTCTAAATGGAGCATCATTTACTAAATGAACATCATGCTGTATTGAAGAAGACTTGAAACTAGAGATTGAGACCATAAACTCATGTTTACAATGTTTACTGAGGGAATAAATCAAGAGAGAAGTAGAGTCATTTTCTCATAGACTTCTATACAACCAGAGGAGTCGCCCCCTGGTGGACAGCAGAGAGAATGCAGCTTTAAGACATGAAGAACTGACTTCACTTTAAAGAACCGGAGGTGGCCGCCTGATTCAAATAAATCATGTGTCTAATTTATGCCTCATAGTAATTCCATTAAATTCCAATCTACTTCCTTTTAAAAAGAAAGTCCTTCTCTTTCATCCAGGTTGCCAGTTTTCCTTTCAAGGGAAACACCAGCTTCTTAATCGTCATGCCTTTGCCCGGCAGAGGAAACGTGTCATCTGTGCTCCCCAAACTGAACATCTCCGACCTCTACAGACGCTTACCTCAGGAGGAGACAATGCAGGTCAACTTACCCAAGGTGAAGCTGCAGTACGGCCAGGAGCTCCAGGACGCGCTGACCAGCATGGGTGAGAATATCAGCTTCATACAGAAATACTTAGTTAGGTTTAGTTAAAGATGGTGAAATACTTAGTTAGGTTTAGTTAAAGATGGTGAAATACTTAGTTAGGTTTAGTAAAGATGGTGAAATACTTAGTTAGGTTTAGGTAAAGATCTCTTTTTGTTGGACCCATTAACCTCCCCTCCTACTTCCTCGTTCATGATTAGCTGATAACATAGGAAAACATTTCGTGGGATATCTACAAATTACGGCTCATTTGTTTCGTAGGTATAGTTACGAATAGTTACTCTGGTTCTTTCCATCAGGCCTCGGCTCTCTGTTTTCGGGTCCGGACCTCGCTGGGATTTCCGACGAGCCTCTGAGGGTCGGAAGCGTCCGCCACGCCAGCACCATCGAACTCAGCGAGGACGGCGTGGAGGCG